>NW_019154087.1:58552180-58605696 GCF_002288905.1 Enhydra lutris kenyoni | reverse complement strand
ACTCTGAAAAACAATCTGAGGGTTTTGAAGGGGTGAGGGGGTGGGAGATTGGGGGAACCAGGGTGGGTATTGGAGAGAGCATGGAGTGCATGGAGCACTGGGTGTGGTGCAAAAACAATGAATACTGTTACGCTGAAAATAAATTTAAAAAATTTAAAAAAAAAAGAAACTGAGAGCTGAACACAGGGAAAAATATATTCAAAGTGATGGCAGAATAAAAACTGTTAACTGAAAAAAAAACTAATGCATTTTAAAATTGCTTAGTAAGTGGCACTGTGGCTCAAACAAAGAAAACAGTATGTGATTAGAATTTAGATCTACTAACCCCTTTTGACATATGACAAAATGTTAAGGAGAAAGATGATTATTAAGTGTTAACATTAAATCTAGTTTAAAAATTCTACAACAGTCAGTTAGAAGTATAATGCTAAGTGAAATAAGTCAGTCAGAGAAAGACAAATATCATATGATTTCAATCATATGTGGAATTTAAGAAACAAAATAAATGAGCAAAGGGGAAAAGAGAAAGAGAGAAGGAGAAACCAAGACAAAGACTCTTAACTATATAGAACCAACTGATAGTTATCACAGGGGAGGTGGGTAGGGGGATGGATGAAACAGGTGAAGGGGATTAAAGAGTGCACTTACCATGATGAACACTGAATAATGTGTAGAATGTTGAGTCACTATATTGTATGCTTGAAACTAATACAACACTGTATATTAATTTTAAAACATTCCACAATTCAATTAGACATTTCTCATTGCTTAGCTCCTGAAATATGGGATAAAATCCTTTATTCATCCTCATTCCCTATAGACCCTGAATCTTTGAATTTATTCTCATGGGTTGATGAAAATAAACACAATCTGGGGGTGCCTGGGTTGCTCAGTTGGTTGGTTAAGCATCTGCCCTCAGTTTAGGTCATGATCCCGAGGTCCTGGGATCAAGCCCCACATTGAGCCCACATGGGGCTACCTGCTCAGCAGGTAGTCTGCTTTTCCCTCTGCCCCTCATTCCACTCATCCTCTCTCTCTCTCTTTCTCAAATAAATAAATAAAATCTTTAAAAAAAAAAAAAGAAAGAAAAGAAATTTGGTCCCAACGCTTCTCTTCCTCTCCTTTAAAAAAAAAGATTTATTTATTTTAGAGAGATCATGCATACACATGCACAAGTTGGAGGAGGGGCAGAGGGAGAGACTCTTCAAGTGGACTCTCTGTGGAATGCAGAACATGAGCTAGGACTCAGCCCCACCACCCATGAGATCATGACCTGAGCAGAAGCCAAGAGTAATACTTTCAATCGACTGAGCCACCCAGGCACCTCTACCAACATTTCTCTTTTAAACAAGTTCTGACATATTACTACTGACAAACAAAACAAAACAAGCAAAAAAAAAAACTATGTTATTACAAGGATTTCATACTTTGTATGATTTGGGATATCAAATCTTAAAATTAAGGCCGTATCATTTAAACCAAAGAAGATACACTAAAAATTAATGATAAGATGTATACCTGAGAATCCAATATATACATTAAAATTTAATTTTAGAAAAATCTGTAATTAAGCCCCAATTAAAAAGTAAAGGAAGAACAGAACAATAATAACAAAAAAATTAAGTTAAATAAAAAAATAAAATAAATAAATAAATTTTTTTTTTGGTCAGAATAAGACTTAGCAGCTAGTTGCTTTAGATAGGATCAGTCATCAGTCACCTGTGGTAACTTTTTACTATTTGCTATGTTGATTTTAGTGAGTCCCAGTCAGCCCTGGAATGTTGCCAAGAAAGCTAAAGTGTTTAGAGGCTGATAAACAGATAAATAACAAACAGATCCATTGATCTTGATGCTAATTACTAAACAGTTTCCTAACTTGGGTCAGATTAATAGTTTTTCTCAAAGTGGAAGACTGTCATTTAAAATGATTACTAGCCATGGGGTAGTCCGAACTTACAACGCATATGCTTACTAGTAAGCAAGTAGATATTACTTTATCAGCTACCAATTAGATTTCATGCAACAGAATATGTCTGGAATGGATTGCTTCTATTTGTGAAATGAATTTTTAAAATTAGCAAGAAGTTAATTTGATAAAAAAAAATTGAATGATTTAGAAAATGTGCCATTAATCCTTGTTATATGTTGACATATTTTCCCATTATCTTTTTGGACGGATCATCAAGGGCATCAAGGGTAATCAATGGGTTTCTATTTCCAGGGTAAAGTGAATTTGCCTCCATCAGCATTTATAGTGTTAAGATTATGTGATTTGTGCTATTTGATTGAATATAAGGCTAAGCATAAAATGCAGATATATTTTAAACACTACTCCTTACTTCTCACAGGTTACTTTACACTAACATATAGATTAAAAAAGTATAGAAAAAGAATACTGCATAGCTTCCAAAGCTTCCAAAATAATTTTAGGTTTGAAATCTGTTGGGGCAATAAAAAGCTGCATTAATCTCTTGTGCATTGACCAAACTTACGGTACAGGACTTTTATACACTTGTTTCACTAATGTGCAGTGATACAAAAAAAGATGTTGAGAACTTACACATTCTAAGTATGTCAACTATACATCATGTTGACTTCTTTTCAGTATCATTTTGGTCTTAAGTTTACTTAAAAGATTTATCTTGTGGATAAAATCTTTGCTTTTCATTCTTAATGTGTTTCTACTTTGCCACTCATAAGAATGGAAGTCCCCTTTTATAAACTGTGCACTGTCCATTTTATTTATTTATTTATTTATATTTTTAAAAGATTTTATTTATTTATTTGACAGACAGAGATCACAAGTAGGCAGAGAGGCAGGCAGAGAGAGAGGAAGGGAAGCAGGCTCCCAGCCGAGCAGAGACCCCGATGTGGGGCTTGATCCCAGGACCCTGGGATCGTGACCTGAGCCAAAGGCAGAGGCTTTAACCCACTGAGCCACCCAGGTGCCCCGCACTGTACATTTTAATATAATAGAAATTTTTGAGAGTAGCATCACTTCCCATTAACCATGAAATGCCCCAGGATTTCCTTGTTTTTCCAAGTAGAAGGTCTATTTCTGCTGTCAAGGAAACTGATTCCTATAGTAAACTACAGTGTAATGAGAAGATAGTGTGGGCATGGGAAATGTAGATGTGAATCTTACCTGATGGGACAGAGAGGTGACATCAGAGAAGCAGTGACTTAATAAAAGTTTAAAATTTTTAATATCACCTACTATCAGCTTTTCTCATGTTACTCTAGAACATCTTTCAGCCAGTTTACCTACATCATGTTTAATAATGGATTGACATAATATTACCCAACATTCTACATTCATATCGCACATAGTCAAATCCCAAACTATTATCATCCCTTTGGGGGTAAGGGTGGGGAGCTGTGTGTTGGGGAGTGGGGACTACTTGTTTAAGGTTCCGAATTTACTTTGAGTAGTCCTATTTCACTTTATTTCTATTTACTAATAACATTTCCATATATGGTATGTACAGAATGACAACAGTAACAATTTTATAGGATTAGCTTATACTTACCTACAAGTTTTGAAACATACAGAATGAGTGTAAACTATAAAAGCAAACTTTTATGTATTTAAATTAGCATCCAGATCCATCTAATATGCACTAATTGAAAACAGAAAGCAAATCATGGAATTGATATCATCAGATATTCAGTGCAGTCCACGTATGCTCTGTGTTGTAAAGGAAGCAGTCAAAGAGTAAGCATGGATTTTTCTGTGACGTTTCATTGCCTGTCCCATTCTTTCCTTATAATACTTCTCTTGGGATCATTTACTCCAAGTGTCTATCAGATGAGAGTAAGGAGTTTGGGCAGCTCTTCAGACTGACACCACTTTTCATTTAATGACAAACTGTTCTTTCCACATTGTGAGATAATACATCTTCCATCAGGGACATGGTGATTGAAAACTGTTTAATGGCCAGATATGTAACCTCAGCCAATGATTTTTTTCTCCTAAAAATCTATTCCCCATCAGCAACATGTAGCATGGCTTTATTTTAGAAGCTTAATAGTTGCAATCAAATTTTCCCTAAGGTGGGATGCCAGCTACTCCAATTTATACAGATTATCTACTGACATCTCTTCTATTCCTTCTCTGAATGGATGGGCCACACTGCAGGGAGAGTCTGGTTGGTAGAAGGTGTGATCACCAGGCCAAACTCCATTCTCCCCTCTCAACCCCCAAAAAATCTTTAAAAAGTCTGTAAGTGGATTATAGTAAGGTGGTAGATTTCATGGCTGATGGAAAAGATGGATGCTACCCAAGAGCATCCAATTTAAAGAAACAAAAACAAAAACACATCATCTGTGCTTATAGCAAGCTTATTTCTAAACTTTACATGACTCACCAAAGCTGGAAAGCCACTTGCTAGTGTGTTTCTCTCTTTGTTTATAATAATTACAGTTCTGATGTGATACATTATCTACATATTTGTAAACAGATCAATATAAGGATGCCCCTGTGAGCAAGCAGAATGTCCCTACGATGAACTATAGGCTTTGTCATATATCTCTACTGTCTCTACTGTATAGCCATTTCATATGTTGTCCTCTGTTCTCAAACCCAAAATGCTTCTTCCTGATACTTACACTCAAATGATTAACTTCTTTGTTTATTCATTAACAAAATTAAAACTGGAGAAATCTTTCATAACTTCCTACAATCACATCTACTTACCAGCTTGCCTCTGAGTCCATATATTATGCCCTTCGTCCTATTGTTTTATGTCTGCCTAAAGCAATCTGTATCAGTTACTAGCTGAGGCCAAAATGTCTATTGTGCCTAGGTTTTCATTCCTCTTGCTTACTCAGGAACATTGTATCAAGACTCTTGCCTATGTTATGCATCATTAATGTGTTCCCCTACATTGGATTGTTCAAATCAGCATATAGTCATGGCTTAAAAATTTTAAAAATGAGTAAGTGAATTTTAAAAAATGAATTTTAAAAAATGAATAAGTGGAAAAACCTCTCTGGACCCCACATATGCTTCAAATTACCACACCATCCTCTTACTCCTTCTCAGCCCTGTCTCCAGTATAAATCTTTATTCATCTCTAAAATATCTAAATTCCATTCAAGATTTTTCCCTTGTTATTCTAATGAAATGGTTTTCTTCAGAGTTCCAGTCATATGTATATCCTTAAATCAAAGACAACTTAACCGATCTCATCACACTTTACTTATTAGCAACATTTGGCTCAATTTATCTGTCCTTTAATACTGTTTTTTCACTTGACTTCAAGGATGCCATGCTTCTTGAAAAACAAAAAATGCAGTGCCAATTATGATAGCATGAGAATGTTAGGAAACAGATTTTTTTAAAGCCCTTACATTTTGTGTTAAGAAGCTTGAATTTGGGTGCCTGGGTGGCTCAGTTGTTAAGTGTCTGCTTTCAGCTAGGTCATGATTCCAGGGTCCTGGGATCAAGTCCTGCATCAGGCTCCCTGCTTGGCAGGAAGTCTGCTTCTCCCTCTCCCACTCCCTCTGCTTGTGTTCTCTCTCTCTGTCAAATAAGTTAATAAAATCTTAAAAAAAGAAAAAAAAAGAAGCTTGAATTTATCTGTAAACCTCCTGGAGCCAAAGCAAACAAACAGACAAAAAACAGGGGGGTTTTAATATTGTTCCCTAAAATTTACTCTCTCCCCTGTAAAAGAATTATACATCTATACTCTTTGCCATAAGAAGCAAAGTATCTCTCTCTAGATAAATAATATTTCTATATCCATCTTTATGTTTGGTCATGTGACATACCTTGACCAATGAAACAAAATTATACTTGAATTATGTCATGTTCAAGCAGAAGATTTAAATGTAATTGTGTGTTTTGCCTTGTCCTATTGTTTTGAGTTTTTGTTTTGTTTTGTTTTGTCTTCTGAAATGAAAACAGCATGTCCCCAGGGATAGTTATTTCTTTAGCCTCGGTCCTGGAAAGGAAAACACATGGGAGAGGGACAACAAGAGCCCAGCAGTCATAGCCAACTCATAGATCTATAAGCTAAAACAACTTATTATTAAATCACTGTATTTTGGAGTTAAAGACAAGGCTTAGGTGTTTTCCAGAGTAAACTTGAAAGAACTTGGTAATTAATCATTTGAAATATAAACAAAAGGGAGTAAAAGAATGTTGTTAGGGGAAAATAAAGTTTATTTCAGAAATGTATAAGCATAGTTAAAGATAAACAGTCATCTCTCTCTAGAAATTATATTGAAAGCAGAAAATCAATGGAAGCCAGAAAAACAATGACTATGGAAATGAACACTGTCATTCTCAACACAATGCAAAACTATGGTTGAGAAGAAAATAAGATCTTTGGAGACATATATTTAAATCAACAAACTAGTAGCTGTAATAGAAAAAAATTATTTCAAAATTATTTCTAAAACAACTTCTAGATTTAGGCTGAAAAATAGCAACGGTTTACTGCTAACATTATTGAAGAAATGAAGCAATATTTGTGCTCAAAATTTTGTTAGAATAATATGTAATTTAGAGCTGAATAATTTGAACTTGTCTTTGGGGATTATAGATTGTTCTTCTATAAATCTAATAGCCAAGTATCTGACCAAAGTTATTTGGAGAATCTGTTTAACTATTTCTAAATAATGTGAATGACTGGCTCAATATCAGAAAACAGAATGCAGCTTCTTGAAGAACAATTAAATTATTTCCTTTTTGCCTATTTTTAAAAAGTCAAAATGCATAAAGCATAAGGAACTAATCTTGTTTAAACTGACAATACCCTCACTTTACTTGCTATGCTTCATTTAATCTTCATAATAACCAAAAGTAGATTCTATTTTTATTTTCCCCATTTTAAAATTGAACATAGGTAATTTTCCCAACTCACACAATAAGATGGGAAGCTAGCATCAAACCTAAGGCTATTTGTTCTCTACACAAATGTTCAGCTTCTATGGGAACTATGTAGGCATTTAACCATGAAAATATTATAATTTGCAATTTATGGATTCTAAATACTACATATCAAAAGAAAAGTACCAAATGCAAAATTATAATTGATAGAGAATTTATCTCAGCATAAGCTAAAGATCCATTATTTGAATACTAAAGCACAAAGCCAAGTTGGAGTTAGTTATTGTGGTAAAATCTATAGAATTGCTTAGAGAATAATTTCACCTGACATTTGCCCCTCCCCCCATGTATGCTTGCAAATGTGCACCTGTGCTTGCACATACACACCTTTATCTCATGGCCAATTATTTTCCCATAATTGAGTGGTTACCAAACATCTCTATGCTATTATAATATTACTCTGCCCCCTTGCTATATATAATTGTTAGCCTCAGGATTTATGTGAGGCCTATGCCACAACACAGTATAGCTCTTAGATTTCTAGATTTGAGAAAGTTACTCAATCTTACTTTAGAACTAAAGTTATAACTTGGAAAACTTAGGGAGTATTGGTGCCATGAGTCTTTCAATGAAAGACTCAGTTAAGGAAAAAACAAACAAAAAAACAAATAAGGAGCTTGGGAAAATGACAGAGTAAGAGAACCCTGAGCATGCAGTCCTATGTTTTCAACAAGTTATCATCCATATCCAAGTCAGTAAAGTGGAGAGTAATCCAAAGACTGGCAGAATTAAAAAAAAAAAAAAATCTCCACAACAAAATTTAGAGAAGAAGCTGCATGGAAAGGTTAGAAGGGTCATGAATGCAGAGGGAGGCTGCCCAGGAAGGAGGGAGCTTCTTGCATGGAGAAGATACAGAAATGGGCCCTTGCACCAGGGAGCTAAAAGGAGGAAGAATAACCCCTGTAACTTTTGGCTTTAAAAACCAGAGGATCTGAATTCCATTAGTTTGTAAAACTAGTGGAACTTGGAGTTTTTATTTAAAATCAACTGACTCAGCACTCAATGAGCCGAGGGGGAGTGATAGCTGGGTCACTTCCTTTAAAGAGACAGCAGCCTATGCAGATAGGCAACATAAAAAGGGCAGTTTACACAACACAAGGAGCTAACTGGAGACAGATCTGTTCATGATGATTTTGGATTATGCTGGGGGGCTGTTAACTAACCTGCTAATCGTGTACCACACCCATGAGTCCTCCTGAGGACTCACCAATTCCAAGACTGCTAACCTCTGCCCTGGGCTCAGGACAAATTTTTTGAAAGCTATGCATGTGCTCTGCCCAGCTTCCAAGTGCTCAGCTGCTACCATGCATCATGCCTAGTTATGAAGCTGGGCTCAACTACCACATGGTGCCCACCCTTGTGCCCCTGACCATCCTGGCACACAGCCACCACCCCATTCAGGGGATCTGGCTTAGGACTAGTGGTCTAATGCAAATTTTACTAACACTATTGTTCTGCTCCCAAGTTCCCTTGTCAGCATGTCCCCTCAGAGTTATCCTGCCTGGATTCCACTATTACCATAGAGAGCTAGCACAGCCCACAACAAGCAGAAAGGCAGTGCAGGAAACTACTCTGAAAGGAAACATAACTCAGACACATCATAAGAATATAAGCAGCATATATAGGATACTTTCCAGAAGTGTCAGATTCTGGTGAATAGGGAACACTGCACTGCAAGTCACTCTACCACCTTTTCTTTTTTTTTTTTTTTTAAATAAAATCACTACTTTCAAGAGAAGACAAAGCTGACTTTCTTAACACAGAGAAACAGATGGAGAGGCAGACAAAAAATGAGAAGACAGAGAAATTTATCCCAAATGAAAAGAGGACAAAGCCACAGCCAAAGAGCTAAGTGAAACGATGTAAGTAATATGCTTGATGGAGAACTAAAAGCAATGACCATAAGGCTACTCTCTGGACTTGAGAAGATAGGAGAGGACATCAGTGAGTCCATTAATACAGAGATAAGGAATAGCAGCAGAGATAAAGGGCACACTAAGTGAAATGAGAAACATACTTGATAGAATGAACAACAGGATAGAAGAAGAGAAAATGAATTAATGACAAAAGACAGTACCGGAAAGTAATCAAGTGGAACAAAAGAGAGAGAAAAGAAAACTAGAACAGACCTAGGGAACTCAGTGACTCCATCAAATGTACTAACGTTTGTATTATAGGTGTCCCAGAAGAGGAAGCTAAAGAAAAGGAGGCAGAAAATTTATCTGAAGTAATAATAGCTGAAAACTTCCCTAAGCTGAGGAAGAAAATAGATATCCAGATCCAGAAGACACAGAGAATCTCCCAACAAAAACAATAAAAGCAGACCCACACCAAGATAAATTGTCAAAATACAGTGATAAAGAAAAATTTTAAAAGCAACAAGACAAAAGAAGTCATTAACTTGCAAGGGAAATCCTATAAGGCTAGCAAGAGATTTTTCAACAGAATCTATATAAGCCAAAGTGAATGGCATGATACATTCAAAGTGCTGAATGGGAAAAATCTGCAGCCAAGAATACTCTATCCAGCAAAGCTATCACTCAGAATAGAAGGAAAGAAAAAGAGTTTCCCTGACAAAAATTAAAGAGTACATGATCATGAAACCAGCTCTACGAGAAACATCAAAAGGGACTCAAGTATAAAGAAGAGACCAAAAGTGAGAGTATAGAGCTAGGAAACAGTAAAACAGTAAAAATGAATATTTCTGTAAATAAATAGTCAAGGAACTCACAAAAAAGGATATAAAATATAATAACATATACCTAAATGTGGGGAGAAGAGGAGAAAACACTGGGTTCAAACTTAAACAAATATCAACTTAATATAGAGATAATAACATAATATAGAGTATATGCAGAAGAGGTTATATACATACCTAAGGTAACCATATGTATTAAAAAACCACTAATAAATATACAAATAATAAAGAGAAAGCAATGCAATTATATCATTAGGAAAATCAGCAAAACATGAAAAAGAGGACAAGAAAGGATTAAAGAAAATCTTCAGAAACAAACACAAAACAAGTAATAAAATGGCAATAATATACAATTAACAATGATTATTTTGGGTGTAAATCGACTAAGTACTCCAATCAAAAGACAGTGTGACAAAATAGATGAAAGAAAGAAATGAAAAGCCACAAATACTACAGACAAACAAGACCCATCTATATGCTTCCTACAAGACACTCATTTTAGACCTAAAGACACCTCCAAATTGAAAGTGAGGGGATGGAAAAATATCTCATGCCAATGGATGTCAAAAGAAAAACAAAGTAGCATTAGATAGATATATCAGACAAAATAGACTTAAAAACAGAGACTGTAAGAAGAAACAAAGAAGGACTCTACATAATAATAAAGGGGACTCCAACAACAAGATATAACAATTGTAAATATTTATGCACTCCATATAGGAGAACCCAAATACATAAAACAGTTAATAACAAATAAAAGGGAATTAATTGGTAATAGTACAATAATAGTAGGGGAGTGTAACAGACCACTCCATCAATGGACAGTTCATCTAAACAGAAAATCAGTAAGGAAAGAATGACTTTAAATGACACACTAGACCAGATGGATTTAACAGGTGTATACAGAATATTCCACCCTAAAACAGTAGCATACACATTCTTTTCAAGCACACCTGGAGCATTCACCAGAATATATCACCTATTAGTCCACAAAGTAAGTCTAACAAATTTAAAAGATCAAAACTATGCCCTGCATCTTTTCTGAACATAATGCTATGAAACTAAAAGTCAAACACAAGAAAAAAAATCTGTAAATATCACAAATACATAGAGGTTAAATAATAAGCTGCCAAGCAATGAATAGTCAACAAGGAGTTAGAAAAATAAAAAAGTACATGAAGTAAAATGAAAATGAAAACACAATGTTTTAAAAACCTCTGAGATTCAACAAAAGCAGTTCTAAGAGGGAAGTTTATAGAAATACAGGCCCACCTCAAGAAGAAAACTGTCACTTTAATCTGGCATCTAAAGCAGATAGAAAAAGAACAGCAAACAAAATCTAAAACTAGCAGAAGGAGGAGAATACTAAAGATTAGAACATAAATAAATAATAGAAATTTAAAAACAAAATAACCCTCACCCAAAAAATAAAAACAAGGGAACAGATCAATGAAACCAGGAGTTGATTCTTTGAAAAAGAAATCAATAAAATTGATAAACCTTTAGCCAGACTTATTTTAAAAAATAGAGAGAGAAGGGACTCAATTAAAATTACAAATGAAAGAGGAGAAAACCAATACCACAGAAATACAATTATAAGAGAATATTATTAAAAACTATATGCCAATAAATTGGACAACATAAAAGAAATGGATAAATTCCTAGAAATTTACAAACCATCAAAACTGAAACAAGAGGAAATAGAAAACATGAACAGACCCATAACCAACAAAGAAATTGAGTCAATAATCAATAGACTTCCAACAAACAGAAGTCCAGACTGGCTTTACAGGCAAATTCTACCTATTATTTAAAGAAGTCTTCTCAAACTATTCCAAAGAAGATAAAAGGAAGGAAAACTTCCAAATTCATTCTATGAGGCCAGCATCATGTTGATACCAAAACCAGATAAAGAGACCACTAAATAGGAAAACCACAGGCCAATATCCTTGATAAACATGGATGCAAAAATTCTCAATAAAATAGTAGCAAACCACAATCAACAACACATTAAAAAATCTTTCTCCATCATCAAGAGGGATTTATTCCAGTTTGCAAGGGTGGTTCAATATTCACAATCAATGTAATACATCACATCAATAAAAGGAAAGGATAAGAAACATATGGATATTTTAATAGATCCAGAAAAAGTATTTGACAAAGTACAACATCTATTCAAGATAAAAATCCTCAGCAAAGTAGGTTCGAAGGAACATACCTTGACATAATAAAGGCTGCCTATGAAAAAAACATACCTAATACCATCCTCAATGGAGAAAAACTGAGAAATTTTCTTCTACTTGTCTGTAACAAGACAAGTATGTCCACTCTCACCTCTGTTATTTAACATAATACTGGAAGCCTCAGCTTCAGCAACCAGATAAGAAAAAGAAAGAAAAGGCATCCAAATCAGTAAGGAAGAAGTAAAATTTTCACTATCTGCAAATGACATGATACTATATATAGAAAACCCTAAAGATTCCATGAAAAAACTGCTAGAACTGATAAATGAATTCAATAAAGTCTCAGGATACAAAATCAATGTACATAAATCTGTTGCATTTCTACATATTAATAATGAAGGGACAGAAAGAGAAATTAATAAAACAATCCCAGTTATACTACACCAAAAATAATAAAATACCTAAGAATAAACTTAAAAAGGTGAAAGACCTGTACTCCAAAAACTATAAAACACTGATGAAAGAAATTCAAGACAACACAAAGAAATGGAAAGACACCCAATGCTCATAGGTTGGAAAAACAAGTATTGTTAAAATATCTGTATTACTAAAAGGGATTTTCACATTTAATGCAATCCTTATCAAAATACCAACTAGAATAACCAGTCCTAAAATTTTTATGGAGCCATTAAAGAGCCCAGATAGCCAAAGCAATCCTGAAAAAGAAAACCAAAACTGGAATTATCACAACTCTAGATTTAATTATATAATAAACCCTTAGTAATCAAAACAATATGGTACATGCACAAAAACACACATGAATAAATACAGCAGAATAGAAAATCCAGAAATAAAACACAATTACATAGCCAATTAATCTTTGACAAAGCAATGAAGAATATACAATGGGGAAAAGTGTATCTTCAACAAATGTTATTGGGAAAACTGGACAGCAGTGTGCAAAAAAATGAAAATAGACTATTTTCTTATACAATTAATCTTATACAATTACACAAAAACCTAATTATTAAAAACCTAAATATGAGACCTGAAATTATGAAAATCCTGGAAGATAACACAGGCAGTAACTTCTTTGACCCAGCCATAGCATTTTTCTAGATATGTCTCCCGAGGTGAGGGAAACCAAAGCAAAAATGAACTACTGAGACTTCATCAAAATAAAAAGGTTTTACACAATGAAGGAAATGATCAACAATACTAAAAGGCAACCTATGGAATGGAAGAAGATATTTATGAATGACATATCAGATAAAGGGTTCGTATCCAAAATATATAAAGAAATTATAAAGATCAACACCCCTCCCCCAAAAAAATCTTGTTGAAAAATGGGTAGAAAACGTGAGCAGATATTTCTCCAAAGAAGACACCAGATGGCCAACAGACATATGAAAAGTTGTCCATCATCACTTATCATCAGGGAAATGCAAATCAAAACTACAGAGTCAGAATGCCTAAAGTCAACAACACAAGAAACAACAGGTATTGGAGAGCATGTTGTAAATAATGAACTTGTACACTGCTGGTAGGATTGCAAACTTGTACATCCACTGTGGAAAACTGTAGAGAGGTTCCTCAAAAAGTTAAAAATAGAACTACCTTATGATCCAGCAATTGAACTACTGGGTATTTACCCAAATAATATAAGAACACTAATTTAAAATGTTACATGCAAACTTATATTTACAGCAGCAATACCTACAATAGCCAGTTTATGGAAGAGAGTGTCCATCAACAGATAAATAAAGAAGAGGTGGTATATAAATGCAATGGAATACCATGCAGCCATATAACAGAATGAAATCTTGCCATTTCCCATGACACAGATGGAGTTAGAGAGTATAAAGCTAAGTGAAATAAGTCAGATAAAGACAAATACCATATGATTTCACTAATACGTGGAATTTAAGAAACAAATAAGCAAAGGGAACAAAGAAGAAGAAAAATCAATAAGCAGACAATTATACAGAGCAAACTGGGGAGGGGAGGTTGGTGACCAAATGGATTAAATAGGTGATGAGGATGAAGGAGGGCACCTGTCTTGATGAGCACTGGGTGATTTACATAATTGTTGAATCACTCTATTGCACAAAACTAATATAACACTGTAAAACTAATATAAACTAAATACTAATACTAAACTAAAACTAATATAACACTGTATCTTAACTAACTGGAATTAAAACTGAAAATAATACAAAAATGTTTTTAAAATTTTAAAAACGACGCAAATTAAAATTTCTCAACTTGATGAATGTCATATATGACATATTTAATGATAAAAAAATGAATGTTTTCCCTCTATGATAGTGAACAAGCTAAGAATGTCTTACTTTCCAACTTACTATTGTTTGTAACATTTTGAAATGTGTAAATATTTACAAATATGGAAATATTTGATGAATAAAATGATGGACAGATGTGAGAAGCAAATTCAGCAATTGCAAATTATAGACTCTAGGTGATAGATATGTGCATGTTCACTCTGTAATTCTTTTCTCTATGATTAAAAATACTCATAATAAAATGTAGGGGAAAAGATCTGCAAAGTCCTACATTAAAAAAAATTGTTAAAAAAAAAAAGAAGGAATAAAAGCCAGTCTGCCTCAGAAAGAGAATGAAATACAAACAGAGAAAAGAGAAGTCCAGGTGGGGTTCATGTCTCTGGTTCCGGTTCCTACATTTCCTGTGGTTTGTTCCACAGTTGCTTAGATTCCCTGAAGAAATGAATTCCACTTTTTGCTTAAGCTGGTTTGAGTTCACATTCTATCACTTTTAACCAATGTGTTCTGAACTAAGGCAATATTTTAGACAGCCCTTATCTTAATTTAATGAAGTTATCTCTAAAACATTTATTAAATACACATTGCAGGGTGGGCTCAGAAACTAGAGGACAGAGATAAAGCATTGTGCCTTTCACAATGGAGAGAAGAGAGAGATGTTGATAAGGAGAAGCAAATGGTTTTTCCATAAATGTACAGAAATTGCTACAAAGAATAATGAACTTTGCATACTTCTTCTAGCCAGTGGTTAGATTTAACAAAATCCTTGGCATCTTCCAGGGTGAATATTCATCATAATCAAGGCTGAATTAGCTTTTTTAAAAAGTCTATTAATGTGAAATAATCATAAAAATGTCAAGATAAAATTCTCCATCACTTAGACACAGAAAAGGTTAAAATGCCAAACAAAGAGTACTCTCAAGTGCTCAGTCAGTAATTAGGAACAAAGAAAATGAACAAAGGAAATCCTACAACCATAGCATTTATGTTGAGCCTTGAGATGATTGGAAACCATTAAAGTTTTATATCCCTTCCATAAACTAAAATTGAACAAACATAGTAAAGTATGTATTTATGTATGTATGTATGTATGTATGTATGTGCATGTCTATATGTGTTTTATATGCCTATGCTCAACTATAATCATCCTCATTTATTACAATTTATTTTTTTAATTTTTCAATGAAATTTAATAATTCTCCCCATACATTTTTTTCTTTTTTGTTCATTGCGCTAAACTTCACAACGAAAAATTATTCCTGATGGTGCAGGTATCAATAAAGAATTGCCAAACTGACAGATTCTATTAACAGAAATGATATTAAATAATGTTGAAATGAGATTTCTCAAGAAGCAGTGAAAGAAATAGATAACTGTCACAGTAGTTCATGGAACATTTCTCAGGATCTGGTTTCTAAAATACCCAATGTCTATCTGAGTAGATTATAAGGTTTTATCCAACAAGTCAAAATTTCGAGCTTCATTCCTATCTATACACTCACATATTCTGACCAATCTATGATCCCAGTAAGAAGGAAAAAACAAAATAGAAATAAAGAGGCATATAATAAAAATGAATAAATCAGTATATGGGACAAAGGTGGCAGAGTGGGATTTTTCAGAAGATGATCAATTTCTGCTGATTTGTAAGCACTCTTGAAAACACATGAAATGCTTACCTTTGACAAATGTTTAACATATTTTCTTTTTTTCTATTTCTTTCTTCTAAATTATATTTTCAGAAATTAGTTTTCAATGGAAAAGGGAAATAAAATTACCCAAAGAAGTTCCTTTAAGTATAGATCTGTGGGCCATATTATGTCAGAACAAGGGAGAAAACACGTATTTGGATGAGGATGATTGGTGGTATTAGGACAGACTATATAATATAAAGGAATTTGTCATAGAAACGAAGTTTTAGCTTTGGTCAAATATATGTATGTTATATTTATTACTGTATAAATATATACATATATATTGAATATATAATTTATATATTGAATATATAAATAATATCCTTATTAAGTTTTATAAAATAGGGAATCAAATGGTTGAGAACTCAGCAAGCAAATAGCTTTGTTTAAAAAACATTGAATGTTTTTGTTGAAAGTTTGCTTTGCTGTGCAAAAGCTTTTTATCCTGATGAAGTCCCAATAGTTCATTTTTCCCTTGTTTCCCTTGCCTTTGGCAATGTTTCTAGGCAGAAGTCCATCAACAGATGAATAGATAAAGAAGATGTGATATATATATAAATGGAATACTATTCAGCCATCAAAAATCTTGCCATTTGTAACGACATGGATGGAACTAGAGGGTATTATTCTAAGTGAAATAAGTCAATCAGAGAAAAATAATCACCATATTATCTCTCTGATATGAGGAATTTGAGAGGCAGGGTAGGGGTTCCTGGGGCAAGGGAGGGAAAAAATGAAATAAGATGGGAATGGGGAGGTAGACAAACCATGAGACTCTTAATCTCAGGAAACAAACTGAGGGTTGCTGGGGGGTTGGGGAGGGTAGGGATAGGGTTGCTGGGTTATGGACATTGGGGAGGTTATATGCTATGGTGAGTGCTGTGAATTGTGTAAGACTGATAATTAATAGGCCTGTACCCTTGAAGCAAATAATACATTATATGTTAAGAAAAATTTTTTTAAAAAATAAAAAAAAATGATGAAAGAATGGTACATATAGAATCCTTGGATTCATCTCTGATTCAGACTTGATCTTTCACTCAGAAACATATACTCACTGAATGACACAACATGCTAATTATTTAACAAAATAAAGTTATATTTAATAAGTCCATACATAGTTTAAAAAATCTATTTGGTAATCAGATACTAGTATTTGTATTTGAAACTTTGATTAAAATGTATTTGAAACTTTGATTAAAATTTAAAAGCAAGGTATTTTTATCTTTTTAAATCACTTTTCTTATAATGTTTGTTATAGCATAACAATGTGAAGGTTTTCTTAAAGAGAAAACATGTTACTAACTATTTGTGGATATGTTTTTCCCAGAAGAGTATGAAGTGCTCTAATATTTGTCCACTGAGAACTCAGTAGGCCTCCTGATAGTACTGAAGAAAGGAAAAAAAAAAGAGTATATCAGTTACTGATGAGGTTTGTTGGATTTGATCCAGGGTCTATCAAAGAAAAAACAAAACAAAACAAGAAATTATGATGAAGTAAAAGGAGAAATGTGGAGTCAAATTAAAATTTACCTCCAAAATAAACTGGGATTTAGCACCACATATAAAAAATAATGCTCAGGATTATTACTCTTACATAGGCTAAATATTTCTTTTAAAGTGTTACAGTAAATGTCAAACCTAAATTTTAATGTAGAAGTTTTAGGCCTCTATTAGTTATTTATTTCTGAGTACTTTGTCCTCTGATTCCAATCATTTGTATCCCTCCCACAGGCAAATATCCTTACCTTCTCTCAAGATTCCCCCAAATCTCATCCCTTTAAAGTATTAGTTCAAAGTTCATAATCTCTATCTATCTCAGGCCTTGGTGGTGATGAGGTATCTGGGGTGTAGATCCTTATGCACAGTTTCAGAGTGTAGTTCTCACTCTTTAAATCTGGTAAATAGACATGTTATTTGCCTCCCACACACCAAAATAATGGGACAGGTACAGGATACTTGTAGACAATCCAGTTCAAGAGAAGGGAGATGGGAGGCAAAAAAAGTCACTTCATGGGACACCTGGTGGCTCATTTGGTTAAGGGTCTGACTTGATTTCAGCTCAGGTCATGATCTCAGGGTTATGAGGTTGAGCCCGGTGTTGGGCTCCACACTGGGTGTGGAGCCTGCTTGGGATTCTCTCTCTTCTTCTCCCTCTGCATCCTCCTTCTCTCCCTCACTCAAAGAAAAAAAAAAAGTCACTTCAAACTAATTCTGAAGTCTGGCTGAGTGGGCACATGCTGGAAAGTGCTTGAATAGGTTTCAAGAATGGAAATAGCTCTCCATGGCCCCAGGCTATGCTACTGGATTCTGGTTTTAGCTGAGTCATCCCTTTGCTACCCACCCCTCAGTGAAAACTAGCATTGGTTTACAAATGAGTAGTTTTAAAAGCCTACTTCCTTTTAGTAGAATTTTATGGGTCTGAAGACCACTTTTTATTTTTTACTGTTTCAGTTAAAGACATTATTTTATATTGTGAATATAATTCTCTCAGTATCATTGTGGCCCTTCTGTAGATTTTTGAAGATTATTCATTTAGATGTCAAAAGACACAACCACAAATCTCTTTGTGATAGGCTCTTCTCTACCTTGGGCTCCTGTTGAGGCTGCTGTGGTATAACATTGTTTCTTAGATTTGTTTTGTTTTGTTTTGTTTTTTAATTTCAGAGGATCTGTTATAGACATCCTTGATCTCCTGAAAGAACATTTGGTTTGACACCACCTTTGGCCTTTCTGACATCTTAAGAAAAGCCTTTATAATCACATCATAAGCTTAATCTCTAGACCATGTTTTCCAAGAAATGTTATGTATTCAACATTTGCTCAGAAAACAATTCTTAATTTTGGTATCATTTTTCATTTGAAAAGTTTCCTATTTTCATATTTTACTATAAATAGCACAAAGAAATCAAGTGTCATATTTAACCCTTTCCTTAGAAATCACCTTTGCTAGATTACCCAAGTGATTGGGCACATTTTTACTTCATATTTTAGTGTACACAGTAGTGTTGCTAATTTTTTTATTATATCAGATAGATTTCTCTTCCTACAGTTTCCAGTAACATATTCCTTACTGTTTTTTGTTGCCTCAAGGACACTATCCTCAATGACTAGAATTCTATGAACAGCCTACTGAAGACAACTTAGACTTCTTCCAGCATACTCCTCAAAATTATTCCAAACTCCTTCCATGATCAATTCCAAAACCAGTACCACATTTTAGATATTTATTATGGCACCACTCAACCTGCCACTACTTGATATTAGTTACTTATTGCTTTATAAAAAAAAAACCAAAACACACATACCCTAGCCAATTAAAATAAGCAAACAATAACAAAAGCAAAATGATTATTTTCTCATTGTTTTTATGGCTTGGGAACCCAGATATGACTTAGCTGGCAATTCTGTGTCAAGGTAGTTTAGTCTCCCCTTATCTGCAGTTTTACTTTCCAAGGTTTCAGTTACCCAGGGTCTAGAAGTAGATGATCCTCCTTCTGACTATTGTCAGACAGTCAGTAGTAGCCTAACACTACACCCCAATGCCTACATGATTTACCTCATTTCATTTCATTACATAAGCATTATATCATTTCACATCATCATAAGAAAGATGAGTACTATAGAAGACATTTTGAGAGAGACCTCACATTTATATAACTTTCATTATAGTATATTGTTGTAATTGCTCTATTTTATTATTGGTTACTGTTGTTAAACTCTTACTGTACCTAATTTATAAATTAAACTTTATCATAGGTATGCATGTATGCATAGTAAGAATATAGTATATACAGGGTTTGGTACCATCTGCAGTTTCAGGCATCCACTGAGGGTCTTGGGATATATCTCCTGCAGATAAAGAGAGACTACTGTATCTTGAGGTGTGCAATGAAAATATAAATTAGGGCTGTGGTCTCATCAGATGACTTTATTTAGGGAAAAAGTGTTTCCAATCTCATTCACTTGGTGGTTTGCAGGGTTTAGTTTAGTTATTTTCAAAACATCTCAGGCTAAACTGAGGAGCACCTGTCTATCCTGAACCACAGCCTGAAAGTCACTGCAGTATTCCATGCACCCAAACAATAAACACCTGTGTATTCAGTCATGGAGTTAGTGATCTTATGGAAAGGAAAAGTGAGCTTGGCAAAAAAAAAAAAATTGCTATTGTCTAGCAGAATCCTGATGATATCTTTTTAAGATGATTATGAAGTAATTCTGTTAGGAAATTCTTAAGTAGATAAATATCTATTCACTCAATTATGTATCCTTTAACTTCACTGACTTTATTTAACATTTTATTACTAGGATTTAACAATGAAAATAGAAGCCACTCTAGTTATTCTGGGTGTGAAGATATTCAGTACTGGAAATTATATAGGATTTCAAACCACTGGTAGTGTGGGAGAACAAAGTTTAAGACAGTTTTTAGGAAATTCCAAATTATAGTGATGACAAGGTAACCATCACTAATAATATTAGCCACTTTCAGCTGTGAGGTAAACAATCCTCTGGAGAATGCTTTAAGCCATAGATATTTGCTATCTCTCAATGCCTACAGACATTTTAACAAAAGTATAGTGGCACTGCTTTTCTTTTATGTTCCCCAAAATTTGCCCAATTGCCTCCACAAATAGAATGCAACTCAAGCTCCATACCAAAGAGGTCTTGATATTATAGTTTCTCGATTTCACCTCCTTGAAATACAAGGGATAACTTAGAAGAGTGGATTTGGTAGTTAGTAGCAATGAATGCTATCCAAGAGTACATGCTTGATTCCCTTGGCATCCTTATACATCCTCTGTAGAAAGTCAAAAACAGGGGCACCTGGATGGCTCAGTTGGTTTGGTGTCTGCCTTCAGCTTAGGTCCTGATCCCAGGGTCCTTGGATCAAACCCCACATTGGGCTCCCTGCTCAGCGTGGGGCTTCCTTCTCCCTCTCTCTCTGGCTCTCCCTGATGCTCGTGTTCTCTCTCTTTATCAAATAAATAAATAAAATTTTTTAAAAATCCCAAAATCCAAACCCAAACAAACAAAAAATGGTGAATTTCAGAAACTATGCTGGAATACAGATTTGAAGTTTAAAAAAGACGTAAGTAGAAGATGTAGAGACTACATGTCATCTAAGAAGTTTTACATAATGACATTCAAATTCTGATTAAATGAAATGGAATTTTGTACTCTGTTTCCTTCTTTTTAAGATAAATTTAAAGGTTAACATCCCATTGGCCTGACTCTTTCATTCTAGATCTGTTGGGTCTAGATTTCCAGAAAATATGCTGGGACAATACCCTGAATTCACAAAGTATTGTCTCCTAGATGATGCCAAACTGTATTTAATAAGCCATTACTTTATTCTAAAGGTCACATGTTTCTTCTGTATGTTAAGGTTCATATTAAGGCTGGAAAATATCATACTTATTCCATTGCCTAACATTTCTCACTGTGATGTGATTTCTTCATTCAGAAGCATCACTATGTATAATACTATAATAATTTACAGTAAATCAAACGTAAGTCTGGAAGAAACCTGATTGGCATAAGAATAAAATATAAGTCCAGTATGTGTTAACTTAATTGAGGACAAATTACTACCTTTTGCTTTATGACAGAAATGTAGTATACTTTACTTAACATTAGATTCCTGGCTAGTTCCAGTAAAGTATAGCCATACTAGAAGCTGAGACAAACTGGGCATTTGGCAGTGATGAAGTCAGCCTTCATTGTCACCACTTCAGTGGTGAAGTGAAGACCTTTTTATCAAGTGATGTATGTTTTTCATTCTTATCTGTAGTCACTTAGTTTGAGAAACAAAACGACCATGCAATGAGGAGCCAAGGAAAAGTAGGTTTACTGAAATATACAGAAAAGTGATGGATAATAAACAGCCTGCTCGGTAGTAAGGCCCCTTTGGTAAGCCCTCCTACGGACACACATATTAACTAGGCCTATTCTGAAAAGTCAATTCACTGTGTTTTTCTATATTTTCATTATCAATTTTCTTATCTGTCCTTCCAAGTCCTTGTTTATCAGAACAAGTGTTGGCTTCTTGCATCTAACCATCTCTATTTCCATGAAAAGTGGAAAACAAGATGCTCCAATATCTTCTTATGTGGAAGAGTTACTTTTTCTAATGTCCCTTAATTTAATCATCCCAAATGGAATTGTAGTATGGTAATAGATCATTTTCAATATATGCTAGCTTATCATCCAGAACTTTCTGTAAAAGGGGCTTTTTTTCCCCTTAGTCATTTAACTGATGGCCTAAACTTTTTATAGACATATATGTACATGTAGAGATAGGTACTGCACTGGGTCAATAGTTGAACCACAAGGGATATAAAGAAATTTCTATCCTGAAATTTACTTGTGTCTGAAGTAACTGCTCAAGCTAGACATCATACATGTCAATTATACTTAAGCAAGTGGTCTCTGTTATTTAGGACTCTGTGGCTAGATGTATCTGAAGCCACCTGTTTCATTTTGGGCATTTCTGGTCACATGATCATATGTCACCAAAGAGTCATAATTCACCGTCTATTAGATCCTGGTAGAAATCCAAAGAGCTGATTTGTCAAAGATGTTTCTTTCTTTTTCTTTTCTCTTCTTTTTTTTTTTTTGTTCGTTTGTTTTGTTTTTTCTTTCTTTTCTTTTTTATATTTTAATTTAATTTAATTTAGTTTAGGAGTGAGAGAAAGGGAGCAAGCATGAGTGAGGGAGAGGCAGAGGGAGAGGAAGAGAGAGAATCTCAAGCAGGTTTCATGCCCAGCACAGGGCCCAATGAGGGGCTAATATCACCACCCTGAGATCATGACCTGAGCCAAAACCAAGAGTCCTATGCTTAACTAACTGAGCCACCCAAGCACCCCAAAGACGTTACTCTCTAAAGATAGAATGACTGTGCTTCAAAACCTAGTGTCATTTCTGTCTAATGCAGGCTGCCATCATTATTGTTCAGCATCCCAGCTGACCACAGATACCTCAAGCACAAAATATTACTGAGGCACATCGGTGAGTTGAGGAACAACTTATTCTTCAGGGCAGATACCAGCTGTGTAACCATTTCTTTCTTTGCATCTTACAAAAGTAGGTAAATTTTGAGCCAAAAACTAAATTAGGTCAAAGCAGAATTCCAAAATGATACATATTTATTAGCAGTAGGTGATTCAAATCAATAAAGGGAATATCAGAAAGCAATCATGTTGATAAATTAGAAAGATAATTACAGTGACAGAACTTGAAAGAGGAGAAACAAAATATTTAGGAAGTCATTTAGTTTGAGTAGGATATATTAAGGTCTATAATAAAGGCCATAGCAATAATAATAGAGGAAATGAGATTCAATTGAGAATTTTCGACATGAAAAATAGCTTGGATTAGTGGCTGATTTGTTAGGAAAGAGAAAGGACTTGAGATGATGCTCAGATTTCATGTTTTAGCAATTGGTTGAGTAAACGTACCCTTAATAAAAATATGGAATGGAGTAGAGTCTCTGCAAAAGGGATGAAAATGAGTAGAGTTAAATTTTTTAACAGGCTTATTTTGAGGTGAAGCCTGTGAGATAAAAAAGGCTGAAGCAGAAAATAGAAGCTTGATCTACTGATTTAGAAGTCATAAAATTTAGCTATTGGTAATTAAATCCACTGAGGCTGATAATGTACCCTTTAAAACTGAAAAAATAGAACTATTGATGCACAACTATCATTTAGCAACAGACATATATGAATATTTGTCAGTTGGTCACCTCAGTCTATGAGGATCTATAGTTTCAAAATGTATTAATATTAATTTTAAGACATTTATTTGAGAGACAAAGAGAGAGAGAGAGAGCACACATGTATAAGCAGGGGGAGAGACAGAGCGAGAAAGAGAAGCAGACTCCCCACTGAGCCAGGGACCCTGACTTGGTGCTCAATCCCAGGATCCTGGGATCATGACCTGAGCCAAAGGCAGATGCTTAACTGACTGAGTAACCCAGGTGCTCTTCAAGATGTATTAATATTCATAAGAGAATGTCAAGATAATTTTGCTCGTCAATCATTTTATAAGTTATAAAGCTAAGTTTTCATGAGATTACATAATGTATTCTAGACAGCAGTGGATAAAGCATAACTAGAACCTGATCTGTCTTGCTCCTAGTCTAGTGTTTATTTAATTATACCACTTGCCCTGCAAGTTAGCAGAAAGTCATAGTCTTAGTGACTCTGAGTTCCAAGAAAAGCAGTGAAAAAGCATTCAGAAAGATTGAATCAGGATGAAATAGAAAATATAAGCAAACCAATAATGAGTAAAGAAATTAAATAAATAATCAGAACCCACCTCACAGAGAAACCCTAGAACCAGATAGCTTTACTGGTGAATTCTAACAAACATGTAAAGAATTAGCAGCAATCCTTCTGAAACTCTTCTAAAAAAAATGAAAAGGAGGGAACACTTCCAAACTTATTCTATGAGAATAGCATTGCCCTGCCATCCAAGTCAGATAAGGATATTATCAGAAAAGGATACTTTGAGCCAATGTCCTTGATGAACATGGGTGCAAAAATTCTCAACAAAATATTAGCAAACTGAATTTCAAGAACTCATTTAAAGAATTATACACCGTGACCAAATGGGATATATCTTTGCGATATAAGGATGGTTCAACATATGCACAATAATAAATGCAATACATCACATTAAAAGGATGAAAGATAAAAATTGCATGATATTTTTGCAATAGGTATAGAAAATCACTTGATTATTGTGGGATAACCTAGCTTATCCTGAGAAATAAATATGTTCATAAAGTAAATTTGGAAAACAGGTAAAAGTTGGGAGAAGAAAAAAATAACAACCATAGTACATTCACAAAGCTTTTATTTTTGGTGGCAGTTGATATGTTTGTTGTTGAAAATTAAGAAATTAATTCTCAAAAGAAAATAAAAAATAAAATCATTTATATTCCTACTTCCCAGACATAGCCACTGCTACCATGACATGTATCATGAAAGTATGTGAAGTTTTCAATAGTAGAGTTATAATTTGCATATTTTATTGCCTGAATTAAAGATATATATAATAATCTCAATACAATGTATCTTTTATTCTTAGTATGACAATATTATAATCTGTTTTATTTTTCATGAATTTTTAATTGCAAAATCTCATTATATAAAATTGAGTTGCTTATTGTATTACATACTTACTCTATATATTTTTGGTATATTTGGGAAGTTAGTTATTCTTTTTTATGTATGTTGTCTAGATTTTCTCCCAATGTATGATTTAACTCCAAACTTTGGTGTTATGTAAAGTTATATAAAATTATATAAAATTTGGAGGATATGAAGTCTTTTATATCATATATTTTTAAAATACTAACAGAGTCTTTGGATTTTTTTTCTTAAATTCTTCCAGGTTTCACATCTTTTTAAAATAAAGTTGCTCTGCTGATATCCAGGATCTATAAAGAACTTCTCAAACTCAACACACACAAAACAGATGATCATGTCATTAAATGGGCAGAAGACATGAACAGACACTTCTCCAATGAAGACATACAAATGGCTATCAGACATATGAAAAAATGTTCATCATCACTAGCCATCAGGGAGATTCAAATTAAAACCACATTGAGATACCACCTTACACCAGTTAGAATGGCCAAAATTAGCAAGACAGGAAACAACCTGTGTTGGAGAGGATGTGGAGAAAGGGGAACCCTCTTACACTGTTGGTGGGAATGCAAGTTGGTGCAGCCACTTTGGAGAACAGTGTGGAGAGTCCTCAAGAAATTAAAAATAGAGCTTCCCTATGACCCTGCAATTGCACTACTGGGTATTTACCCCAAAGATACAGATGTGGTGAAAAGAAGGGCCATCTGTACCCCAATGTTTATAGCAGCAATGGCCACGGTCGCCAAACTGTGGAAAGAACCAAGATGCCCTTCATTGGACGAATGGATAAGGAAGATGTGGTCCATATACACTATGGAGTATTATGCCTCCATCAGAAAGGATGAATACCCAACTTTTGTATCAACATGGATGGGATTGGAAGAGATTATGCTGAGTGAAATAAGTCAAGCAGAGAGAGTCAATTATCATATGGTTTCACTTATTTGTGGAGCATAACAAATAGCATGGAGGACAAGGGGAGATGGAGAGGAGAAGAGAGTTGAGGGAAATAGGAAGGGGAGGTGAACCATGAGAGACTATGGACTCTGAAAAACAATCTGAGGGTTTTGAAGGGGTGGGGGGGTGAGAGGTTGTGTGAGCCTGGTGGTGGGTATTATGGAGGGCACGTATGGCATGGAACACTGGGTGTGGTGCATAAACAATGAATTCTGTTACGCTGAAAAGAAATTAATAAAAAAAAATTGCTCCATCCAATTACAACAACAAAAAAAGAAAGAAAGAAAGAAAGAAAGAAAATGACTTGATAAAATACATATTTTCATGATAAAAATCTTCAATGGATTTTGTATAAAAGGAAGATACCTCAACATAATAAAAGCCACATGTGACACACTCACAGCTAGTGTTCTATTCAACAGTAAAAATTGAAAAGAATATTCCTCTAAGATCAGAAAAAAAAAGGGTGCCCATTCTCACCACTCTTATTCAGTATAGCACTCAAAGTACTAGCCAGAGCAATTAGGTAAGACAAAGAAATAAAAAGGCACCCAAATCTGAAAGGAAGCAATAAAATTGTTTTTATTTGTAGATGATATGATCTTATACAGAAAATCCCAAAGAGTCCCCAAAATGCTGTTGGAGCTAATGAATTCAGTAAAACTGAAGGATATAAAATCAACGTATAGAAAAAGTCGCATTTCTATACTCAAATAACAAAACATCTCAAAAAGAAATAAAACCTATCCTATCCATAATAGCATCAAAATAATAAAATAAATAGGAATATATTTAATTAATGAAGTAAAAGATCTGTATAATAAAATGTGTAAGACTTTCATAAAAGAAATGGAAGCCATGAACAAATGGAAAGACATCCTTTCTTCATGAATCAGAAGAATTAATATTGTTAAAATGTTTATGCTTCCTAAAAGCCATGTACAGTTTTGATGCAATCCCTATCAAAATCCCAATGGCACTCTCCACAGAAACAGAATAAAAAGCAATCATAAAGTTGTGTAGAACCACGAAAGATCCCAAATGGCCAAAGCAATCCTGAGAAAGAAAAACAAAGCTGGAGACATCACACTTCCTGATTTTAAACTATACTACAAAGCTATAGTAACTAAAACTGTATGGTACTGGCATTAAAATAGACACATAGACAAACAGAACAAAACAGAGACCCCAGAATCAAATATCTGCTTTTACAGTCAACTAATATTCAACAAAAGAACCAAAACACCCAATGGGAAAAAGACATTTTCTTCGATAAATTGTGTTGGAAAAACTGGTTAAACATATAGCAAAATGAAATTGGGCATTTGTTTTACATCACTCACAAAAAGTTAATTAGAAGTGGATCAAACACTTAACATAAGACCTGAAAACATAAAACTCCTAGAAGAAAACACAGAGAAGAAAGTCCTTGTCATTGATTTTGGCATTGGATATGAGACCAAAAGCTCAAACAACAAAAGCAAAAATCAGTAAGTGAGACTAGATCATAGATCATATTTAAAAGCTTCTGCATAGCAAAAGAAATAATAAGATGGAAAAAAACCTTACAGAATGAGAGGACATTTTTGCAAATCATACTGGATGAGGGATTAATATCCAAAGTATATAATTCATACAACTCAAAATCAGCAACAAAAATAATCAAATTTTTAAAATAGGTAAAGAACTAAATAAATATTTCTCCAAAGAAGACATATAAATGACCACTAGGTACACACACACACACACACACACAAGCTTAACATCACTAATCATTAGAGAAATGTAAATCAAAGCCAAAATGAGATACTATCTCATACCTCATACCTGTTAGAACCATGCCTACCATCAAGAAGATATAAAAAGTGCTGGCAAATATATGGAGAAAAGGAACCTTTGTACACTATTGGTGGGAATGTAAATAGGTTCAGCCATACAGAAAACAATATGGAAGCTCCCCCCAAAAGTAAAATAGATCTACCATATGATCCAGCTGTTCTACTTGTATATAGCCAAAGGGAATGAAAACAGGATATCAAAGATATATCTGCACCATTATTCACAATAGTAAAGATACAGAAATAACCTAAGTGTCTGCCAAAAAGTGCATAAAATATGCAATATACATATGCATATATGTGTTATATATATGATATAAATACACATATGCATACACATATACATGGAATATTATTTACCCACAAAAAGGACATCCTGCCGTTTGTTATAACATGGATAGACCTTGAAGATATTATGCTAAGTGAGACAAGTCCAACAGAGAGACACAAATACTACAATGATATCAAATACTATATATCAAATGCTGTATGATATCAAATACTATATCAAATACTATAATGATAATATAAGTGCAATCTTAAAAAAAAGCAAGCTAGTAATAGGACAGACTTTTTTTTCAAGATACAAACTTAAAATGAACAATAAATAAGCCCCAGAGAACTAAGGCACAGTATTATTAGTATAGATTACAATATTGTATTAGCATCCTCAAACATGATAGAGTAGGCAGTTAGCTAGATGTGATCAGAGAATGGGACTGTTCCATTGTTGAAAAGACAGAAACAACCAACCACCTCCAGAATGCAAGCAGCTGGGAAAAACCTCCAAGAATATGCTGTACTCTTCCCTATAACCGCTGCCCTAAAGTAACCTCTAACTTCATTATAATACATTTACATCGTGGTTTTGACCCCCTTTGGGAGGATGACTGTCATGAGAGTTCCAACAAGGACTACATAAGGCTAAAATCTCTCCCCACCCAACCCATGGGAGGAGTCCCTTAGAAGATTGGAGGCAATCTCAATCAGAGACCCATAATCCTTGCAGTTATTAAAAAAAAAAAAAACAAAACATAAAGTGCTGTTGCCACCTCCACCCACTCTCCTCCTCTGAGAGTGAACTTTCGCTTTGACCACTATTAAATTCTTGCTTGCTTACGAGTTTGGCTCTGAATTCTTTCTTGGTGGAACTCAAGAACCTGAGGCCAGGGAACAGAACTATCTGCTAACAAACATGCTTAGAGAGTACATCTTAATTATTTTAATCACTAAAGAGAAATGACAATTATGAGGCACCATAGAAGTGCTAATTATCACCGCAATTGCAATTTTACAATATATAAATACATCAAATCATAATGATGTAAACCTTAAATTTATAACAATGTTATATGTCAAATATACTTCAATTATTTTTATTTATTTATTTTTAAATTTAAAAAAAAAAGAAATCATTTAGACACAAGCCTGTTTTATGCTAGCTGTATCATGCTGAGAGACTGCCATGAAAACGATGTTCACAATGATGGTGCAGCTAAAGAGAAAACCACAGGCCTAAATTGGGGTCACTTAAGCCAAGTAATTGATTTGGGACTTAATACCTAACCTAATTGCACTTTATACCTTCCCCAGAAATGTAGTCTTAACTGGTCGGTCAGGTATTTTCTGATAAGCACCAATGAGGTAATCTGTCACATGGGCCCTTCCACTGTCTTAAGCAAGATAAAGGTCTCTGAATAAAACTTCCTGCCCTTGCCCCTCAGGGAATCTGACCTTCCTGAAACAATTCTGTCTTTCCTTTGGCTAATAATATCTTGTCCCACCCTCCCCTCCATAAAAACCTTCCATTTTGTGAAACTCCTTGGAGTTTACTAGATAGGATTCTGTTCCAGTTCATGAATCATTTAATAAAACCAATTAGATCTTCATATTTATTTAGTTGCATTTTGTTTTTTCAGCAGTACCAAAATTAAAACTAATCACATATAACCACTGTCCACCTTTAAACCAAGCTAACTCCTTTATCATTTTATTTATTTCTTCCCCCATGGACTTATTTATTTTCAGTCTTTAACAACATAAACACATAATTTTATTTTCCATTTGAGTTATACCTAAGTGCCTCAGTGCTTAGAGCTGGATATATCTTTTCACTTTAACTGTACTTATTCCTAAAGGACTAAAGTATTTGCTGAAGCTGCAATTCAGTAATACCATATTTTTTTAAAGTTAATTTACTGAGAAAACATTCAGAAACAAATTTTTTTCTTTTTTAAGAGACTCCTTTATTCGTTTATGTTTCTATTAATTCAAAATAATTTTCTATGTTTATGACAGATGGCTTAGGGACACCAATCATATTTCTGCAATAACAAGCCACAGAATTTAAGTCCCAGTTCAATAACCCACGGAGTGAACTATAAGGTGGTTCTTCAAGCTCTTAAGGTTGTTGTCAGCATGATTGCACATTATATTGGAAAAACTGGTTTATAAGGTGAAAAAATGTTATACAAGGAAGGATGGGATACTATTTCTATTCCCCTGTTCTTTGCGTTTCTTCCAATGCAGCTATTTTTCCTATAAGTCAATAAAGTACTACCTTTATCTCTCAGTATAAAGAACACTTTCAGGGATGCTGTTAGTGTATGTTTCTAAAACAGCAGAAAAAGGATTAAGTCACACAGGAAAAAGAGTGTGGCTCAAGAACTGAATTTATCCATGTTGAGAAAAACATTTTGAAGGGCATCAGAAAACAATGATTTATCAGATATTCTAGGTCAGCTTTTTGCCTGCAGGGTAGAAGCAATTTTTGCATATCATTAAATTTGTTTACATTCTGTTCTCTTTGTCATGTCCTCTCACAATGTCCTTATACTGGTTTTATCCTGAGAAAACTGTTGAAATTGTTAAATATACAGATTGCTGCATTCCCCTTCCAGAGATTCTGGTGGAGTGGATTCCGGGTAGGGACCAGAAATCTATATCATTGATTTGCCCCAGATGACTCCAATGCAGCCAGTAGATGAACTAGGAAACAGAGTCCTATTATAGTTACCTTAGAGTCTGGTCTTAGTAAAATCATAAAAATAGACCTAAATTTTATTTACGACTCAATTTATGGATTTAGGTTAGTTATGAGACCTACTTATTTTTACACAATTCCTATACTAGTCTATGAAATTTGCTGAAGTACTTTGTTTCCCTAAGGGACCTGACTCAAATAGCATCATTACAACTGCTTCCTCCACCCCAAATTTTATCTCTTCAAAAATCCTTTTTATCTGAATTAGACCCATCATGCCCAAAGTTCTTATTTATTAAATGTTTCCTTTGTGTTATAGTAAATGAAAGTTGAATTTTGAGAAAGTATTTTCAAGAAATAATTTTTTTTTTCAACATATAGTTCATGTTTTGCTAGAGTTTCCTCAACTACCCTGTGGACAATGTGCTTAGTATTTACCATATCCTGTAGTGTTCATGTGGAATTGGCTTTCATGCAGTGTTAGGAGATACATATGAATGACCTCATTAACGATTTGGGTGAAAAGGGCAAGGAATATATCTTTAATCTAATCCCTTAGTTTTTTGCACAGAACCTATGAGTTTTACATCACACTGACTCGGGGAGGAATAAGTCTGCTGTAATTTACAAAGCGTTTCCGATATTAGATCTTCTGAGAGGCAGCTATTATTGCCAATCTCATTTTACAATAGAGAAACCTGCCTCAAAAGTGATTCTCTGGAAAAGCTCACACAAAATCCTAACCTACCACTTCTCTTATTGATTTTGCCCACAGTGAGTATCCCTGTTTGGGGATGCAGGTGTTTGGGGCTAACAGCCTCTTTCCTTCCTTTCTTTACTTTCCTTTTCCATGAGCCCAGGAAACTCATTTGCAAATACATGTCCCCACATTCTTCCATCCAAAAAAGGAAATGATGATATAAATGGGATATTCTTAACTGAGTTAGGGAAGATTAGGTCTTTAGGATTTTAATTTTTCTTAAATATCCTTCCCAGGACACACATATCATCTCCATCTTTTCCACAGCTTTATTCCTGAGCGGTACCCAAAAGGACTACTACAAACACATATGCTGTGTAGTGTTTAAGACACAAATCTGTATAAGAAGAAACTTCTGTATATTTAGTAAGTTGTTGCCTTTGCTTACACAAGACTTAATTAAAGGTGTACCACTAATAGCTAATTGGGTCACTAGGTCATAACTTAAAAATAGAAAAAATCTAACTTAATTTAAAATATAGTCAAGACATTATCCATAAAAGAATGGATAGGAAATAACGTAATTTGAAGTAGGTTGAGTCACAGCTTGAAATCAATTAAGAAGAGTTAAATACTTATAGATTGCATTGATTCTCTGGACTGTCAATTAAAAAACCAACAATTGGGGCGCCTGGGTGGCTCAATGGGTTAAGCCTCTGCCTTCCGCTCAGGTCATGATCTCAGGCACCTGGGATCGAGCCCCACATCGGGCTCTCTGCTTGGCAGCCTGCTTCCCCCCTCTCTCTCTCCCTGCCTTTCTGCCTACTATAATCTCTGCCTGTCAAATAAATAAATAAAATCTTAAAAAAAAAAAAAAAAAAACAGCTGAAAACTGGATCTTATATTTTCCTGAATAAAAACAGTCCTAAAATCCAAATGTTTCCACTTAAATAACTACAAATGAAAGCTGTACCCACAATCACTTAATCCCAAATATTTTATCATATATAGAGCTGCCTACCTTGACTAAATTAATCTCTACTGTATGCTATGACCTTTCCTATCACTTTTTATTATGAGATTGTCCTTAGTGAAATTTTTTTGATGTGCCTATACCTTTCAAACTGCAGAGGGGGAAAAAAAAGAAGAACCTAAAGGAAAAGGTCACAGCACGGCACGGTGTGCAGCTCCAATTTCAAGGGAATATGAAATTCGGATACTGGGTAGCTCTGGATCGCTTCCATGAAGCTGTCAGGAGGAAGCTGCAGCCTTTAATGATCACAGGCCTCTATGTTCAATTGAGTGTGACTCGATGAAGCAAGAATTCAAACTGAGTCTCCATGGCGAATTGTCTGCTGATTGAGATGTAGCTCAGTGAAAGGAAAATGTTCCCAAGGGACTGTGATTCTATTGAGAAAGCAGGAGCAAAACCTGATTTCAGGCTTCGGAGTGCACTTCAATTTAGGTTCAGTGTAGGATTCTAATTCAGTAAATAAGGAAAGAATGGGTTGAAGTTTTTAAAGTGTTTTCCTTTTCTTGTTTATTAGATATTCCAAATATTGCTGAGGAACTATTTTTTATTTCACAAAACCTCGAAAAAAATTACCTTCACTTCAGTAAATCATGATCTTTATCAGTTTCTTATCCTCTACTATACCTAGATTTTCAAATAGTACATATTACTTAAGTCAAAATAGATCAATTTGTATTGAAATAAAAGCAGGCCAAAAGTATAATACTATCCAAATTATTTTTTGTGCGTATGTAATAAAACTACATTTTATCACACAACCTAAGTATTGGGTTACAAAATGCTATGAAGAATATTTAAGCAGAAAGGTATAGAAGTCATGTGATCCAACCCATCCATTTCACAGATGAACAAATTGAGAGTCTATAGTATACTCCAACTGGCACATTAGCATGTCCAACATACTTCTCTCTTTTTCTCTTTTTAATAAGAACTCTCAAGTTTAATAATGAATAATTTTGTGATTATATGATAAAACTTCTTTCCTTCTAGTGTGAAAGTTCATTGAAGATTTCTCTGATTTCTCAGATCATATTTCTCTGCTTCTTAATATTCACTATATCAACAGTATGGTTATATCATGGGTCCTAAATTTATATTTGTTCTGTTAAGTTACTGAGAAAAACAAATATAAAATCTCATAACTGCAATTTCAAATTATCACTAGAGAATCTTGCTAGAACACCTAGATTCAGTTTTCATCAAATCCTGCTAGAGGACTGGACTACATAGTATAAAAATTATTACCAGTGTTCCAAACTTGAAGCTACAAAAGCAGAGCGGTGGGTTAAATGAATTCAAAATGTACACAAACGGGAAATTACAAATCTTTTCTTCAACTGTACATGTTCCTTGTGATTTTTACTTCTTTGTAGACAAAGCTGCTATTTTTTTTCAAACATACCTAGACATAAGCACAACGATTTGCATGTAGAAGGCACTCCCTCAATAGTAAATTTAGTACTCTAAATTTAGATATGTAATAAATATTAGAATTTTAAAAATTATAACTTTACTTTTATTATCTCATTTTCAAGGTCATTGTCATTATCTTTACTAACATATAAATTAGAAATAAACTTTCATATATCTATTAAAAATCTATGTATATTTGTGGATAACTGTATAAAGTCAGCATGTATGTAAGTGTTGAATTGCTATATTGTACACCTGAAAATAATATCACACTGTTAATTTTTTTAAAAAGTGTGTGTGTGTGTATACATATATATATACACACACATACAAATATATATATATGTGTGTGTGTGTTTTAAAAAATCAGCGTGTGGGAATATATGTATGAAATAAAAATATGTAGCTCAAAATAGCGTACAGATAAAACATAGATGAAAAATCAGTAGATATGAAGTGCATACAATTTTTGGTGTTCAATGCAGATGTAGGACATATACAAAAAAAATTGTCTTTAAGCCTACAACTGGCCCCTCTTCACAATATTTATGTATGTAATTTCTAGTGTTGTTCTAAAAGTGATCACAGTGCCAATTTAGGAGAGTAATAAATTTTAAAACATCTGATGTTCTTTTTACATTGAATGCATTTTGCACTTATAGAAATATATTCCTAAGAAAGAACTACTCAAGACTCAGTAGGGGACAAAATTCTTAGGTGACAAAAATTGGGTAAAAAATTCCCCACGTACCATTCCTGCATCATTGCTTAAACCTTTTTAATGAAAAACTATGAATTTTAATCAGAAAGTTTAGTAGATGCAAATCAAGAAAATGAAAATTTAAAAAGCAGTTAGAATAACATTATTACATAGGTACTAAAATAGCAAGGTGATTAAAAAGGTTTCCTAGTATTCCACAATGGATAAAGAGTTGCTCAATTATTGACAGATACCCATATGGCAACTCACATTTTAATAAGATTTAAATACCTAATGGCTGTCTTTGGTAGAGCCAAAGTGATACCTTACCTAGTTAAATTCCTTTAAACCCAATAAAATTCAAAATTGCATTAATTGTCCTTGATAGTCAATGTATTTGATAAATGGAATGATTAGACACTCATTCTCAAATTGTAAATGTACCAAAAATAAAACAGAACAAAATTTCACAATTAACATTTCCTATTATTTAAAATTACTCACTTTTCCATTCCTTGCCTCCAATTCAGGTGATTATATTAGCATTTTTTTAAATTCCAGAATTAAGACCCCCAAATTTATTTCCACATTGGTTTAAATCTTAGTTTGGAGTTTTAAGAGAGTCATAAAATTATATTACATAGCTCAAAAAAAAGATCAATATGTGAGGCGGAAATTCAAGAGTGACATATTGTTACATAACTACTGAATTTGTTTCTGTTTCTAATCATTTGTGCCAGAAATTTCATCAGTGACTTCATTCCCAGTTATAATTTAGCTATGCACATGAACACCCTAAGTCTTATTCTTCATATAACAAAAGTCATTATGTGAGAAAGATCCCTGTTGAGCATAAAATTATAATTTTTAACATGAAAATCTAATATTTATAATTAATAGTCAATCATTAAGCAGATAAATAATTATTTTTATAAGGGAAAATACAGTGTTTTCTAAAAGGCAAAATTGTAACTGACTTATATTCCTAGATGTAATCATTAGGAGAAATATTAAAAATATTTATACTTAAAAGTGTTTATATATGATAACTTTGGGGCCAGAAGGATGGTTTTATCGTAAGTATAACACTAGCTTAAAAAAACACAAAAAACTCAAAAAACCTTATAAATGGCTTGCCTGGGAATGGAAGACATTAGGAATTAGGTCTGGGACTAGAATGCAGAATCAGTCTTAAATATGACCTAATAAAGTACAAATTCCCTGTATCTTTCAATATTTCATTGTGTCTGCCATCCACTGGTTTCCTTCTAAGGTGGTTGGTGTTGTTTGTACCTTTTTGTCTTTAATACTTTTGAGACATAAATAAAATACACCAATCTTACATGCGAATACACCCATGTATTTATCATCAAGATCAAGATGTATACTCTTTCCAGGAGGATTCTTCATTCCCCTTCATCTCTTGAACCCTCAACTTTTCCTTATCCTGAGGTGACTATAATTTTGACTTTCATCACTCATTTGATTAGTGTTGCCTCTTTTTGAATATTTTATAAATGTGAACTTAGAAAGAGTACTATTTTGTCTGACTTTTTTTCCTCAGCATTATGTCTATGAAATTTAGTCATGTTATTTTGTGTATCCTTTTTTTTTTTTTTAACATTTAAAAATTAAAAAAACTATGGTCAACCTAGCAGAGCACTCTAGAACAATTATTGCCAAGCAGACCATTTTATAGTAGGTAAAAGTGGCTGTGCCTAGCTCAGACACCAGTTATGGACTTTTCTGGGAAGGATTAACATTAGACAAAATGGTTCTTTAGTTGAGGCAATCTCCAAAGGAAGTGTCCACTGCATATACCTCATACCATCGGGCAACAAGTCCTTCCTTAAAGAGAAATCTGGGTGGTACATCTCTGTGTCTACCACAGATGATAATTTCTGCTCTATGATACTTTCCCAACATCATCCTCATGGCTTCCTAGCTCACCTGATGAGTACTCAAATCAGTCCCCACCTCCAAAAAAAAAGAAAAGAATCTACCAAGCTTAACTGAATCCATTTGCTCAATTCCAATGTTAAAAGAAGTTAAGATCCATGTTAAGTTCATGGAAATATTTGTTAAAATAATTGCATTTGTTAAAAGAATTGTATATATTACAGTACAAAAAGAGAAATATCTTTACCCAGATCCATGGACCACATCCTCATCAACTTTTACATTTTCATTTACTCTGAGGAAATACATGATTTTTAGGCATTAAAACACCCAGTCATATGTAAAACAAAAAATGAAACAAACAAACAAACAAACAAAGAAAAATAATAACAAAAACAAAACAAAAAACGAAAAACCAAAAAACCTACAGTCTCAGTTTCAAATATCCTTCTTCCCTAACATGGTCTTCCTTTCCCCTGGGAAGCCTGTAGGTATCAAGGCACATGATCCCTTTCTCTATATATCACCTGTGGTAGGGACTGCTGAACTGCCGTTTCTTGTAGAAAATGCCACTTTGATGCTTAAAACCTATACCTTGGCTTCTTATCTAAATATACGTGCCAACATTGTTCTGTTGCTATCAGCCTGCCTCTAGGAACAAGGATCTCTCTTGTGTGGGGTTCTTTTCAAAATAGCTCATGGCTGATCTTCTTTCACAGGGTCTGTCTGGCCCCTGGATCCTTAAGCATTCTTTCTTGATCTTCTGTCCCAAAAGAGATGCCAAGCTAGAGATTTCAAAAGTGAGTCAGATATTGTTTCCTGAACTATTCCATCTCCAATGCATTCATGCCAAAGTCCACAAATAGTTATCTTGAACTCTCTTTCATGTAGCTTAAAGTGATATAGATTTATCTCCCAAAGCACGGTAGGCAGGTAATTCCTCTGAAATAAATCCATGCTTTATAATCTCCACAAATTTTGAACATACTTATTTATATTCTGAGTTGGATAATAAACCAAAGGTCATAAACCAGTTTCAAAATATTTTATCAAGTATGACTTAGGGGGTGTAGCACTCATTTTACCTTTCCACAGGAATCCACTGGGATCTCTGACCAAGCTTTTAACAACAGAAAAATTCTCATTTAACATATTTGCATATATAGACTATCTTTTCCCAGCTCTGGAGATTCAACATCATCCTTATATTGCTCTTCTGCAGAAGAGGAAAAGTTAAGTCAAGAGAAGAGAATGACCTAGGATTTCACAAAGGGAAAATGTCAAAAGAATTAAATTCCAAAATAAATTACATATAAATACTTTGATGGTTCTATATCTCTTGTATAAATACCTAAATGTAGTGTGCCTACTATATACCATGTAACTTGTTTTATCTGACCCTACACTATCCTTGAAATGTGGTCCAATAAATATCTCCATTTATAGGATGAGGAAACTAAGGATCCAATATTTGTTAAAGTTCCATAGCAAGAAAATGGGGGGTCACATTTCAAATTCAGGTCTATCGGAGTCCAGAGACCAAGCATTTTCAAGGATATTTTTCTAGTAAGGACTTGTTTTTGATTGTCAATAAAGAGAGAAGTTAAAGATCCTGCTTAATCTACTTACACTCACTTATAGATCTAGGTTATTAGAGTCAATATTTAGTTTCAATATAACTCCTATCATACCGGTAACAAATGTTCAGTGTCTGCATGAAAAAAAAAATCCAAGGTTGAAATGGGCAAATTCAAAGAAGATTCTTTGGGTGATAAGACAGATCTCAGTATTAATGATTCTACAACACAGGTATTAAATCATAGTTTGTGTTTATTCTAATAGGTGGAACTTAATATATATGTGCATATATATGACATATATCAATGTACATTATAGAACAGATATATATGTGTGTACTTGTATAACATTATGTGTATATGTGTATTTACATAGAAGGACAGTAGAGGGAGAGAGAAAGAAGACACACACATGTATAAAAAAGATGCAGGGGTGTCTGTCTGGGTAGCTCATTCAGTTGAGTGACTGACTCTTGATTTTGGCTCAGGTCATGATCTCATGGGTTGTGAGATCAAGCCCCACGTGGGGCTTTACACTTAGCAGGGAGTCTGGTTGGGATTCTCTGCCTCTCCTCTCCCTCTGCTCCTCCCCCCATTCACACATTCTGTCTAAAGTAAATAATGATAAAATCTTTAAAAAAACGCTGTATTTGCACAAGAAATCAGAACACAAAACTGACGATAGGCAACATTATTTAGATTGGTTAAATGAACAGGAAAGTGGAGTTTATTTAGACCACCTCTAAGTAGCCAGTGATTCTAGCCACAATAAATATGTTTTAGGGACTTACTATATAATGAGTGAATAATAGAACCATTCTCTGTCTTAATGGAGTTTATACTTTATTAGATTCAACACCCAAACAAGTTATAATAAGTATGTTGGTTTAGGTGCGTGATGGCTGCCTCCTCAATGCTTACCACTTAACTCGTGTTAGCAATTAAAGATAATTAGCAAACCCTCTGTTTCGAACAACTGTAATTGCACTTGCTTAATACTTTCCAAAATATTTAGCAATTTACTTTGTATTCCTTCTTCTGTGAAGAGCCAGTCTTAGGTTAGAGAGGATAATCCCTCAGTAGGCAAATAATTCCTTAAGGTGAATCTACAAAATGAATATTTAGTGACTAAGGCTATGAAATTGATCAACTAATCTAACTTAAACACTGGTAAAAGCCAAAATTATCTTAGAGATCTTTAGACTGGTGAATGTTTTGCCAGTCAAGAACTCTTGGATTGCATATCACAGTTACGAAACTTAAAAATCTGTTTATCATTTAGATGAGGTCAGATCACTCACATCTTTGGAATATCTTAGTCAAATTTTGGTTGGAAATTGAGTATGCTGAGAACCTGAATGAGAAAAAGTTACAGTATTTCAGCCTGGACCTAATAAGAACCTAAATATTTTATGTTATGATCCTAAACAAGCTCAAAATGACCAAGAAGCCAGGTCACGGCTGCTGCTGCTGCTGCTTCTGCTGCTACCACCAGTTGAAGAACCCCATATTGGCAGCACTGATTGACAAGGCAAGTCTGTTGCAGCAGGGCACCAGCCAGAATGAGCCTACAGAGGACTTAGCTTGCCTAGTGACAGGCTGGAGAAGTTTTGATATATGGTATATAGGTTCACTATACCCATGGGGACACTGACCAATGGAAAATAGGTTTTAGCAGAGAGCTTTAGGATAAATTCTTCTCCCTCCCTTATTTAGAAAGGGCTTTTTTAAGAAATGGTACTCCAGGGATGGGTGAGCCTGGTGATGGGTATTAAGGAGGGCACAGATTGGATGGAACACTGAGTGTTACATGCAAACAATGAATCTTGGAACACTACATCAAATACTAATGATATACTATAAGGCAACTAACATAATAAAAAAGAAATTAATGGTACTCCACTTGATCTCTGTAAAGATATACAGGGAATCAGCATTTGGCTACTTCTTGCTGGGATGGAATCTTACAAGATTATTTCTTAAAAGTCCCTCTTAATTTGGTGAAGACTTACCCAGTCTGCCTTAAATAAAACATGTTCTACCAATTTTCCCATAACTAAATCTACCCTCTTGTTTATTATTTATTTATTTATTTTAATTTTACTTAAAAACTATGGGTAGAATGCTTACTGCATGCTAATAACTATTCAGGATATAGCACCAAAAATGACCGAAAAAGCTTCTGCCCCCATGGAGCTTACAGTCTAATGTTAGAGAGTAAAATAAACAAGTGAATATACACACATTTCTGTAGCAATAGCAGGTAGCAATACGTGTTATGAAAAAAAAATAAAGCAGGGGTGAGGATGATGCATTGACTAGGGACGACCTCTTCAAGGACCTGACACCTTGACCATAGATCTAAATGAACTGAAAGTGTGAGGTGAACAAATAATGAAGGAAAATGACATTGTGGAGGGAAAAGTTAGAGCAAAGGACCTGAGTAGGTGCATGACCAGTAGTGCACAGCTACACTATACTTTCAGTGTAGCTAGAAAGTAACTGAGTTTGATTTTCTTGTTTAAAGAATGCAGGTTACCCTCTAAGGGCACAAAAGAAAAAATATAGACACAATTATAGCATGTTTTCTACACAATGAAGGATTATTCATGGGTCCCTTAATCTTTGCCAAAATGAGCTTTACATATCTTAGAGGCAGGGCAAACTTTTAGTGATGTGAGACCATGTGTTTGTAGTTACCTAATTAAGCCTCCTTCCTCCAAAGTATTCATTGTATCACACATTTTGTGAATGAAAAAAAGCTATCATGCCCTTAGATATCACGAAAGTATTTCTGGTTATTAAGTGTTTAGGGCGGTGACAAAAGTCTTTTTGGTTATTAGTTCTTAAAAAGTCTATTGAATCTTAATAGATTTTTTGTAATAGATTAAAAATGTATTAAATTTATGGACTGGTCATTTAACAGTATCTTGTGAGAGAATATGAATATGGCATCAAGGGATATATGAGTGATTTAGAGATAACAAGAAGAGAATATATAATACCTATATGTGGTCATATTTCCTCCTTGGCAATAATAATAGTTTAGTCGGTCCCCAGTTCATATTCCTATCTATTCATACCAAGTTTTTTTATTCAACATATATGTATTATTTGGCTAGTCAGTGTCCTGCACTGTCCCAGATTCTTTGGGCACATTAAGAAACAAATGACAAGAAAGTTCTCCCCTTTCAGAGTGAATTCCCTGTTTTGTACTTTTAGATATATATGAGACTTTAGTTGGAATGATAATTTCTTCTGTAAAATAGTAACCATCCTGAAAATGTACGGAAAGACTACTTTGGGCACAGGGATAAGGAATTAAAACAGCTACCATGGGGCTGCTTGGGTGACTCCCTTGGTTAAGTCTAACTTGATCTCAGCTCAGGTCTTGATCACAGGACATGAGTTCAAGCCCCACGTTGGACTCCACTCTGGGTGTGGAACCTACTTAAAAAAAAAAAAAAAGAGGAGGGAAGGAGGGAGGAAGAAAGAATAGGGAAAAAGACAGCTTCCATGGATGCAAGAGTTCTGTTTTTGTGTTATCTATATTTTATATCAGTAGCAATAGTAAACACAATTTTTAATAAAATGGTATGCCATTAACAGCATTTTTAATGAAACACCATTTATATAATTTTTAGGGATAGACCCATTTTGAGTTTTAGTGTACTGGGATTATAAATAAAATATGGTTCTTATACATTAAATTTGACTAAGTGAGAGGAACTAATGAATATGTAGTTACATTAGAATGTGACACTTTGCTGTTTTCCCATATTCTTTCACTAAGCAAATACATTTTGAGCTCTACGGCTAGGAAAATAAGAAACATGGAACCCATTTACAAGGAATCCATGAAATAAATATCTCAAAAAGATTATATAGAACCATATTATCAATGCATCTTAATAATATAGAAGTGAGTGATATAAGGGAAAATGCTCAGAACATGTGATATTTAAGCCCAGTTGTCAAGGGCAGGGAGTTTATCAGGTAAAGAAGGGGAAGAAAAGCAATTGCAGTAGATGGGACATCATGTAAAACAGAGAAGAAAAAAGGATTACGGAGTTCTGGAAATGGCAGGTTTGTCAGTATGGCTATAGACAGTGAGTGGTTTTCAGCAAGTAAAGATTTTCCTTCTAATAACAGTTGGGTAAATAGTTTAGAGAGTGCTTGACAGAAGGAAGTGAAATATTAGGGACAGTTTTTATTAGTAATCCAGAGAAAAAATTGTGATGCCTTGACTTAATAAAGGGAAAGCATTAAGAAAAAAAAAAAAAAAAAACAACTCAAGACATAGTATAAGTGAAGGGTCGATTATTCTTGGTGACTGGTAGGGAATTGGTAGGTGAGAGAAAGGAGGTATCAAGAAAGACTCTAAGTTTTTAGGAACTATTCTTAGAAAAACCAAAAGCAGGAAAGCATACTCTCCTGAGACATGAAATTTCAAAAACAGCACAGATTTTGGATATACTATCTATTCACATTGGGAGATTGGAGATAGCTAAACCTTAATAGAAAGCAGAAGAAGAGAAGGAAAGCGTGGTCAACCATGTCAAATGCAACAGAAAAGACAGATGATAAAAAGTTTGAAAATAGCCTCTCCATTTCTTTTCTTTCTTCTTTTTTTTTTTTTTTTCTTAGCCTCTCCATTTCTTAAGTAGGACACTTTTTCATTGACCTGGGAGGAGGAGTTTCAATGGAATGGTAAAGGAAATTTATTATTGTAGTGAATTCAACTTAACAATCTGCAAAATACACATTGTTTTGGAAGCAAAGAGTTTAATGGTAAGCAGAAAATATATATTCTAGAAACCTGATTTTCATTTAAATATGGAAGAGATAGATTTATGTTGGGGGGAAAAAGTAGTACAGATGTGAAGATAAAGATAGGAATGAGAGTAGATGAGGAAAAGGGCTTTGAAGAGGTAAGAAACTATTCAAAATATTATGGGAACTCAAAGGAGGAAGGCACCTTTTCCTGGGCGAGTTACAAAATGCTTCATGGGTAAATGTCCCAGGCTACCTATCGTATTTTAAAGTAGTAACTCATGACATAGTCAAGTCTAGGTTCTAGATGCCTTTTCTCCCTTTTCATATAAAGGTATAAAATATTACCAAGGTGGGGTCTCTCTTCTGTTGTTCTCTGTGTTAGTGTATCCAAGCCAGTGTATCTGGGCTAAACATACCTATTTATAAAATAATGAGAGATTGGAAGACCTGTGAATGATTTAAGTTTCTCTGCTGTAAGTTTTACTCAATAGATCTTATTTTCTATTTAAAGATCACATTGCTAGTGGTGTGTGTGTCTGTCTACTTTACTCAAACATATTAAAGGTTTACTAATAGCAAAAAGATGGATGAGCACTAAATTGAAGAAGAAGGTTAAAAAATAAAGGTAACATTTTTTGTTTCTTTACAGAACGGGCAAAATGTGAGCATAGTTTCAGACTATTGTATGACTAAATTTTTCTTAGAAATGCATTGCAATTCACTCTAATCCCATTCATTAAGCTCCTGCTGCTCAAATAAACTCAGTCATACTATGTACTTGAAGGAAGAGCTCCCTCAAGAGGATTTTTTTTTTAGAATAGTATCTTTAAGATGTTAATTAGTGTCATCTCAGAAAACTATGAGCAAGAAAATCAGACAATGCTAGGTTAAACAGATTTCATGGTCTTAAAAAATTCAAAGCATCTATGTTGGATTTCAAACACATCTGCATGTTCTTCGATCAGCTTTTCATGGAAAGAAGAAATCTAACCATCCTCACTTAAATATGAGCTGGCCTAAACAACTCAAATTAAACCAGTAGTATGAGGTGGAAATGATGATACATGATGTCTGCTAGGTCATAAAAGCTTCTAAGTCATGTAGATTTCACTGATACTCTCTTTACTCTTTGGGTGGTCATCTTTGAATTATGGCCACCATACTATTCAAAAACCAAACAACCACCCAGGAAATCCATATGTTGGTGTCCCAGCAACAGTTGCAACTGAGGAACTAGCTGACGAACACATGAACTATGAGAGATACCATCTACTAAAAGTAAAGGTTGTTCTAGTTTCCAGCCTGTGCCCAGATCCAGTTGATGCCCAGTGAGCTGTCCTTTTCTTAAGTCGCAAACAAAATTAATTCATCATAGATTTAAACATTAACTTTTAGAGTGTTTTTTTCAGCAATAAATACTAGAATTTCCATCCATTAGCCAATGATACAATGAACTCCATGAGAGGAATAAACTATACACTGCCTTCTGAAATTATTTTCTCAGATCTTTTTCTATAAGCATTGCATTTGAATAGTGTGCCCACTTTGGGCAGTGTTTAGCTTCTGTCTATATTTTTCTCAGAAATTTTTTAATTCATCACTTTTTTAATTTGGACTTTTGCAGAGTGTTATTCAGGATATTTATCTTACTATGTCTGGTTTTTCTTTTGTAATTGTTGAGAACTAAAAGACAAAAATATTGCACTCTTCTATGGAACCATAACTACCATTGTACTGAATATATTTATCTCTATCTCTCTATAGAGAGATAGAGATAGATATAGATATATTTCTTTCTCTCTTTTTTTTTTTTTTTTTTTTTTTTAATTTGGATTTAAAATTTTAAATTTTTTTTTTTTTTTTTTTTTTTTTTTTTTTTTTTTTGCTAAGTTGGAATTAAAATTGACAAGTTGCCTTACTTTGTTATTCTGATTTCTGAGAGAATAATTTATGGGCAAAATAATTCAAGAAATTCTCAGACACTATATTTTAAGCAAAAACATTCTCAGTAGAGCTGGCTATTTGAAGAAATTCCATGAAAATTTTGTCTTCTCTCAAAAACTATCTTTTTTTTTTATCTCTATAAAAGCTCACATCACATTCCCTTACTCATATAATTTCAGTCTTATTCTCCCTTGGTTATCAGCAATTTTCTACCTTCACATTTATATATCTCCATGAAGGTATATGTATTTTTTTCTTCTGCCTCTCCTCTTAAGTTCATTTCTTTTGAAAATGGAATGCCCATAGTGCATTGCCATTTTCCAATCTTGATTTCCATTTCACAAACTTACAGTGATAACAATAAAATTGTATTTACTGTTCTGTTTTAGAGTCTCAATTTAAGCCTACTTATTACTCATCCTCACTGTGTTGTATTACAGATACTGAATCCATAAATATACTGAAATAATAACATCTTTAAGCCGTGGTTCTGAAATCCAATTTCAACTCACAGATGACATTTTCCAAAAGAGATACCTCCTTCTACAATTTTTCTTCTGTAGTCCCATGGCTCTAGAATAAGTGTTATGAGGTTGAGGGAAAGTTTCATTAGATTTATTGGGTTTCTAGATTTAAGACAGAGTAACAAAACAAAAACACTACTTATTAGTTTTATGTTTTTCTTTCTTTACATAGCACTGCCCTACCTGTAGTCAAATGTTGTAATTATAACATTTTAACAGTTTTTATATCTGTGCAAATTCTTTATGAATATATATATATGATCCCTTTTATTATTATTTTTTTAAGATTTTATTTATTTGACAGAAAGAGGGATCACAAGTAGGCAGAGAAGCAGGCAGAGAGAGAGGGGGAAGCAGGCTTTCTGCTGAGCAGAGAGCCGGATGTGGGGCTCGATCCCAGGACCCTGGGATCATGACCTGAGCTGAAGGCAGAGGCTTTAACCCACTGAGCCACCCAGGTGCCCCTATATGATCCCTTTTAAAAGAGTATCAAACTTGGGCAAAAATCCTTTTATTAGTAACAGGGACAACTTTTATCTCCATGCTGCTATTTTTGTAGAGTATCTATGAATAAAACAGGAGCAAAACATACTCTGAAGGAACATAGAACTAATTGTTAAAATCAAGATAGTAAATTAAATGTTATGATAATTCAATAAATTAGCTGAATCTGAATGTAGGGGAAGATATAATTATAATAAAACATGTATAGGATCCCAAAATAATAATCCAACATTATTTTTTCAGTTTTTAAAGCATATAAAATATTTTTCTAGAAGATATTCTGAATATAAGAAAATTACTTTAAGAAATATTTATTTGATATCTATTCTAACAGTTTAGACAGAGGAATTGGAACATTGAATAGAAAAAAAAAGCTACCATCCTTAGAATACATTATAGTAAAAGCTATAGACATTATATGTCTAAATGGGAAACAAATAATATAATTTCAGGAAATGTTAAGTGCTAAGAAAAAAATATGTCAAGAATTAATGAATGATCAAGAGCTAGGTTGGCAGTTATACATGGGGTGGAGAAAGAAATAGACTATTTAGATGGAAAATAAAGCCCATTGTAATAGTAGTAGTAATAATAATAATAATTAGTAATATTTGAACTTACACTTGAAAAATGTATGAAACCAAGCCATGCAATGATCCAGACAAAAACATTCTAGACAGAAGGAAAGACATTCAAGAGGCTCAGAAAAGAGAGTAATCTTGAACACTGAAGAAACCAAAGAACAGCAAGTCTTGGCTTCAGAAGTAGAAGGAAAAGAGCTAAACCAAGCATGACGTTGAGTACAAAGCTCACAGTCAGAAGATCTCAACTAAATCTTGCTCCACTATTTCATAACACTAAGCAATTTATTCAGTCCCTGTAAACTTAGTTATTTAACCTATCAGAGTGGACTAATAGTACACCTATCTCCTAGAATCACTGTAAATATTGAGTGACTAATATATCAAAAATCCTCAGAAGACATTAGGAGTTGTAGGAAGGTCTTCCTCTGCTGCACTTGTGGTAGATGAGGTCAAAGAGTCAGGTAGGACAAGATTACACCTCACCTTGTAGGCCTTATAAAAAGTTTGAGTTTTGTTCCAAATGTAATGGGAACACTAAAGAATTTCAAGCAAGTAACAGATGTGAACTGATTTATAGTTTTGAAAAAAATCGCTTTTTCTAGTAGAGTGGGGCATGGGAGCATGAGCAGAAACAAAGGAACCAGTTAGCAAACTATGTCACTAATCCCAAACAAAAGGAGGCTGGGATGTGCTATATAGTAAAATTAAAATGCTCTTTTAGTTTTAGTTTTCTCACCCTAATTTGCCTGCAGACATGAAACATATCTTCAGGACTTCCAGATGTTATGGTACATTAAAGAACCACCAACCTTTAAAGGCTAAAGAGAGATCTTGATTTTAGTTCTGCATCTACTATTACTACATTGTATTAACTTGAGTGATATTTCTAACATCATGTTTATACAAAATCAGTTACTAAACTAGGTGATAATGGCAGATACATCTGGCTCTAAAATTCAGTGACAAAGGTTATTTAGAGTCTTGGAAAATATATTTTAATATGAAAAGAGAAATGTTACATACTATTATATTAAAAAAAAAAAATTAAACGTGGTTCTTAGGCCATGCAGTCAGCTAAGGGTCTGACTTTTGGTTTTGGCTCAGGTTATGATCACAGGGTCACGAGATTGACGCCACATCAAGCTCCACACTCAGTGGGAGTCTGCCGAGATTCTCTCTCCTTCTCCCTCTACCTGTCCCACTGGTGCTCTTTCTCTCTAAAATAAACCTTAAAAAAAAATTTAAAATTATCAGTCCACTTAAATTTAGTTCTTTTTTCAAATGAATTTTGTATTAATTTTAAAATTGAAACTTATGTCAAATAATAATTTGTAGTATTCCAGTGAATTCCTTATTTTTAATAAGACATGCATAATTCCTTAATTTTAGGACAATGGATTAGAGTAAAATACTAAACACTTCCAAAATTGGCATTTAATGAATTGTTCAATTACTTTCAGAACTATGCAGATCATGTCTAAAAATATTTTCAGAATAAAAGCATCTCAAGAGTTCACATGCATAATTTCTTCCTATAGATGACAGTCCCTCACTAGCATTTATCCTATCTCTGCTTCTGTGTCAGCTTTCTCCTTCTCTGTTTATTTCTCCATCCCTTACATATTCTTGTTTATAACCAACAACCAACCTTCTATATCAATTCTGTCCTGTTTTGTCTCCAGACTTCTCATTTGGTCATTAAGCATTAAGGCATTTTATGGAAATATATAAGCACTGCAAACTTAGTAATAAAAATAATTTTAAAACTTGTATGACTTAGAATTCCTTCTGAGGCTTTAAATTTCCTGGTTTTTCTTTTTTCTTTTTTTTTTTTTTAAAGATTTTTTATTTATTTATTTGACAGAGAGAGATCACAAGCAGGCAGAGAGGCAGGCAGAGAGAGAGGAGGAAGCAGGTTCTCTGCTGAGCAGAGAGCCCGATGCGGGGCTCGATCCCAGGACCCTGAGATCATGACCTGAGCCGAAGGCAGCGGCTTAACCCGCTGAGCCACCCAGGTGCCCCATAAATTTCCTGGTTTTTCTGACTAAACTTCAATAGCAAGGATTTTTCACAAAAATATAGCTATTTTTCATTCGTTGCATGCTTTTTGTTTTGTTTTGTTTTTGCTAAATGATAACATTATCAATTTGTAGCTAAAAAGTTCTCAAATAACAGGCACTTGCTATTTAAAATATTGTATTTCCAAGGAGTATTTTTAAACCAGCAACCCTAGTATTAGGCTAGGTTACTGAATAGTAATTTGTCCATATTTCTATATAAAATACAGAACCCATTTTCTTCCAGTGATATCATGTAACTTGATGGATATTAGAAAGTACTCAATGGTTAGCTTTATTTAAATATGGTATAAATTTTCTTTTTTCTTTTATCATTTTTATTGCTTTGTAAATGATAATGTTAATTATGTAAGTAATTTTTAATTCTTATCAAGTACATTTTTAGGCAAACATCCATAAGCTTTTCACAATGTGTTTAAGCAAAAATGTTCTTGGAGAAAATGCTAGACACTCTTAATATTAAAAAAAAAAAAGACTGTGAAATATAATTTATGAGAAAGGAAAGGAAAAGCATAGTTTCAAAAACATACTCCAAAAATTCTCTAGATATCATTAGAATGTTTCTTATACTAACAGAAAGATGGAGAAAAAATGATAACCCATTTTTGAAATGCTTCTGAACTAAGATAATACCATTACTACTATACTCCATAGAATATTTGATATTACATGTACAAATTTAATTTACAAATTAAATTTCAAATTACAATATATGCAAGAAAAAATTAAATGGTGTTTATTATCACGTTGTCTTGAATATGATGAGGCAATTTTGATCCTTACCATGAGAAGAGTATTTCTGTGTATATTAACATTAGTCTTATAATGAGATGATAATTACCCTCCCATTTCCTGTATTTTCTTTTTCTCTGTTAAAATAGACTGTAATAGGGGCGCCTGGGTGGCTCAGTGGGTTAAAGCCTCTGCCTTCGGCTCAGGTCATGATCTCAGGGTCCTGGGATCGAGCCCCGCGTCGGGCTCTCTGCTCAGCGGGGAGCCTGCTTCCCCCCCCCTTCTCTGCCTGCCTCTCTGCCTACTTGTGATCTCTGTCTGTCAAATAAATAAAATCTTTAAAAAAAAAATAGACTGTAATAGGAAAGAGAAGAGAGGGCTCAGAGGCAATTTTGTTAAGTGTTAAAAACAATGCCATCTAATCCTCCCCAGTTTAGGAGATATGAAGACATGGGGAAGTAATAGAGGGATTCTGGTAGCATTTAAGATAGACTCTTGAAAAATTAAAGTTAAAATACAGACACAGATTTTATCTAGAAGGACTGTAAAATATTCTTCCCTGTATTTTGGAAAATTGGCTCTAGAGGTCTATCTAGAGGTCTATCTAGTGAAGATAAAACAGTTAACATTATAGTTTAAGCCTTTTTTTTCCTACCAAATTTCTCTATAAAACAAAATATTCTTCTACATTTTAGTTATCAAATTGAATTATAACTGTTTAGTAGGGTAGTATTCTCTAAGGAAATTACTTATATTCATGATATATGATGAAAGTTTGCTTTCAACTTTGAATAATATTTAAGCTGATTAATGATTATAGATGTATCTATCAAAAAAAAAATAAAAACTCTCATACATACTTATTCTCCATAGCTGACAAATTAGAGGTATGCAGCAGTTTGGTAGATAACCTTTTAAATCAAAACAATTACCTTTGAAAACAAAGAAATCATATGAAAGCTAAATATATGTAAAAAAATATAATTCTGGAGCGCCTGGGTGGCTCAGTGGTTAAGCCCCTGCCTTCGGCTCAGGTCATGATCCCAAGATCCTGGGATTGAGTCCCGCGTCGGGCTCTCTGCTCAGCAGGGAGCCTGCTTCTCCCTTTCACTCTGCCTGCCTCTCTGCCTACTTGTGATCTCTCTGTCTGTCAGGTAAATAAATAAAATCTTAAAAAAAAAAAGTATAGTTCTTCAAGTTGGTACATAATCTTACAATGAAATCCTCTGAGCAGAGTATAAAGAATGAAATTTGAACACATGTTAGCCGTGGCGATAAAGGCCTATGGATTCATTTAGGGAAAAGAAACTTGAAAAACATTTACTTTTAAATCAGTGTTTCCTAAGTTGGCTCATTTGCTCGGATAAAAATTACTAAAGTATTTAGAGCATGAAAAATACACAAGATGCGAGTTTCAGACTATGTTCTGATGTGAAATAGGAAAAAAAGCTGACTGCATTACTCTTCAATATCTGTAGCTATGCATTAGTACAAAATTGTCTATATGCAAATAGAGTTTTGTTATCTGAGGTGCTAAGCCTATAGACTATAAGATTTAGAAAAATACACGTATAAAAATTCTTGTTCAACTCAGCACTATCAAACCAGTCACCAGACAAACTTAAACAGGCAAGGGAGACTTCTGTCAAGGCAATTGCAATAAGCACAAACAGCTCTCTGAGCTTAACTTTGCCAAAACAAAAGACAGGAGAGTTTTTTAAAGGGTGTAGGGGGGATCTTAAGTCCTTTGTGTTCTCTAGATGGCCTTTCCAAAGGAAAAAGAAAAAAAAAAAATTGAATCTTATCTTCATGACAGGAGGCAGTTTTCCAACTTGAAACAAGGAGCTCAGGAAAGTTAGGCTCTTACCTACCACAAATCCTGGGAGCACTATCTGCCTTGATGGTTTCATTTCAAAGGGATGGCTCTTAGGTCACTGAAAAAGACAATACTGGATTGTAAAACTGGCTAGAGACTTCAGAAAATTTACATCTCAAAGGGACAAAGAAGGAACCTAGAAGGCTTCTAAGTTAACTGCTCTAAGAAAAAGGGAATCAGGGCCTAAAGTAAGGAAGAATCTTGTATAAAGTTTAGTCAAGGACAATGTTAAGGGCATCTTGGTCGGCATACACACACACACACACACACACACACACTGTCTCTGTCTCTCACATACTGGCATAAAAGTGATAGTGATAACAGTAAGAGCAGGAGAATGTGGTATGTTAATTATCTTGTTTAGTAATCTGATTTGATCCTCAAATCAACCCTATACTACCTTCCCTGTCATTATTCCAATTTTAAGATAAGGAACCAGAGCTGCCAGGTTGTTAAACAGGTAGAGATGCGGAGAGAACAGTGGCCTGGAGAGGGCAAGGAAGCTGCATGCCTTTTCTCCATACCTCACCTTCTGTAACTCTTTCACTTAACTGTCCCTCAGTTATATCCTTTTATAATCAATCAACTCCTGTGATTGATCTATAAGCTTTATGCTAAGGCGGGGCTTGACTCTAAGTTCAAGAGTCACATGCTCTACCAACTGAGACAGCAAGGTGCTCCTGGGGTTCTCCCCAGTTGATGGCTCTGGGGCTTCTGCTGCTACAGGTTGCTAGGAAGGAAAGTGCAGTAAGAATAAAATGATGATGGTGATGATAGTGGCAAAGTTGGTGGCTGCTGGACTGGAAGTGAGGGGGCAGCAAGTTAGTGGAGATGATCTCAAACACAGCAAGCTTGTTTGCTTTTACTATTCTTTAATACCAGAAATTAAATGCTGAATTAAATGCAGCCATTGTACTCAATAGTCATCCTACCTTAATGAGTGAGTATTGTTTGGAGAAAAGCATTCAGAGGATTTCCTGTTAGAGCAGAATGGCTTTTTGAAAATTCTCAATTAGAAATAAAGCTAAAGAGATGGGGAAAAGAATAAGAAACCTGAAGCTCGGGTACTTTAAGTAACTTGCAGAAAAGTGCTAGAACATAAATCCACACTCACACTTGATTTCAGGCCCCAAGCTCTTAAAACTAGGTACTGTCAGAATGCCCTTGACTTTATGTGCCTCTCTGGGGGTTACTGGGGCACGTTCCTCAGTGATGAAAGTCATAGAATAATACTGGCTGCTTCTATTCAGCCTAGCACTTTTGAAAGCTTTATTCAGTGAGAAAGAGATGATACTGAGGCATTTCTCCCTTTCGTGTGAAAGAAGGAGGATATTCATTCATACTCACAGGGAGACTTTCCAACCATTTTGTATCTTCTTACTCCTGCCTGTGGGTTTGTGATATGTCTTTAAAGGGAAAAGAGTACTTTTCTTCCCTTTCCTCTAGAAAACGTGAGGCTGGAGGGTGAACACAGGAGCACAGGCCTGAAGTGGAAAGGGCCTTCTAAGATTAATTTTGCTCATTTTATTGTATTAACCAGGGGACAGGTGGATGAGCCACAAACAGTTTTAAAAATCAGTGCATACATTAAACACACCCGTAGGCCTTTTTTTAAAGCCTTCTGTGCTAAGGTAATATTTTCATAACTCCTTTCTACAATGCAAAAGCCTCATCTTAGTTTAGCCAAATTTATTTCCATTTGAAAGCAAGAAGAGTGTATTTCTTTGTGTTGTACAGCTTAGGTCAAATGATGCAGGGAATTAGGGCTTAGAGCAGGTGTACAGGAACAATAGGGAGTTTTCCATTTAATAGTCTTTCATTCGCTCTATTCTATATCAGAGCGATATTGATGAAGTTCTTGAACCTAGGTGAGGTTCGGTGGGGTGAGGATCGGAACCGACAGCTAAGAAAGAATTCTTAAGACATCTTTGGTGCAAAAATGTGGTTTATTAGAGCACGGGGACAGGACCTGTGGGCAGACGGAGATGCTGCGCCAGGCATGTGAGGAGTGGCTGGTTATATACACAGGAGTTGGGTAGGTGAGGACAAAGGGGTGTTCAGAAGGGCTATTGGGGTAAAGAAGACTGTCAGGATATTGAAAGCCTGGTTACTATCAAGCCAAGACCGCTTTCCCTCTAATGAGGCACTAACATAAAGACAATTGGGAGTCTCCTAGTGGAATGTTACATTCCTGCTATCAAATCGTCCTTGTTAGTGAGATTTAGGTTTAAAAGAAATTTAACTTTATTTACTTTTCCTTCTACCTCAGCCTCCTTCAGTTTTTATGGAGGGGAGGGTGACATTAGGGCTTGAGGAACTGAGTTATGTGCCTCTGGAAATTGGGCTATTGATAAGGTAACTTCTTTGTTGTAAATCTCAAGTACATTTGTAAACCAAGGGAGACTCTGTCTTGCAGGATTGTGATCTCTGCAAGTTAACTATTTGTTTCTCAATTATGGCAGTCAGGGGT
>NW_019154087.1:58542722-58552080 GCF_002288905.1 Enhydra lutris kenyoni | reverse complement strand
TTCTACCTCAGCCTCCTTCAGTTTTTATGGAGGGGAGGGTGACATTAGGGCTTGAGGAACTGAGTTATGTGCCTCTGGAAATTGGGCTATTGATAAGGTAACTTCTTTGTTGTAAATCTCAAGTACATTTGTAAACCAAGGGAGACTCTGTCTTGCAGGATTGTGATCTCTGCAAGTTAACTATTTGTTTCTCATTTATGGCAGTCAGGGGTGCCTGAGGAATGTGACACATATTACCGAGGGGAACAGGTGGAGTGGGTGCAAGGTGCCAGCTTTTGCTTTGTTTTCAGCCAGCCTCCTGCTCCCTCATCAATATGACATCTTCCACCACGACTCTTAGGACTTTATTCTAACTGATTCTAGCTAAATTCAACCAACTGAAGATATTGCTGGAAGATTAGGTAATTGTGAATTTTTCCCAATTCTGGAGGTTAGATACCCACAATCAGGGTCAGATGAGAGCTTTCCTCCTGGTTCATATCTGGAATTTTTTCCTGTTTCCACACATGGTGGAAGGGACCGGGGATCTTTCTCTCTCTCTCTCTCTCTATTTTTTTTTTTTTTTTTTTTTGGTGGGTGGAGGTGGTGACTGGGGTAGGGGAAAGAACCTTAAGCAGGCTCCATGCCCAGCACAGAGCCTGGCACATGTTCGATCCCATAGCCCTGAGATCATGACCTGAGCTGTAATCAAGAGTCAGATGCTTGCTTAACCACTGAGCCACCCAGACACTCCAGCCAGTGTTACCTTTTAAAAATCAGTTCATGTTATTCTGCCATTCAAAACCTTCTATAACGCAAAGTAAAAATCTAAGACTGGTGAAAGGTCTTCAGATGAAAATTGATGAGTTAACAAGTTGTTTCACCTCATAAAAGGATGTTGTCAGATAAGTGGCATTATTTCAAATAAATTGGTTTAAGAAATTTCCTGAATTGTTTTAATATCTTTATTTTCCTAGCTGAGAATTACCTAAATAGCAAAGTACTTTTGACAAGAATGGTCTTAGCTTTCAGTCAATTTGAAGTCCTTTTCCAGCCCAAGTGGGGAGCTTAGATCATTCCCCTCTGGGGACCTAATCAGCCCAGATGCATATCAATATTTGTGATATTGTCATATACTAAATTGTTGGTCAGTTGAGTCAACCTCTATTCAGATCTTATGTTTATCCTTAGTCTAATGACAAGTTTTGGATCATTTACTGGGACTAGCAGCTGCATAAGGACATTTGGACTATGGAGATCACATATTTAAATACTACAACATAGATTATGAAGATAAAAGTTATGAGTTTATTGTTCATTTATAAGCAGGAGCCCAGAATTCCCAAACTAAACCGAAAGTACAGATACTATCTCTAATCCAAAGAATCTATAGAACCAGATAATGGGCACATTAGCAAAATCACCTGAAATTTCCTCATTTTTACATTTGTTCCCTGAACTATTTTGGTACATATTAAAGTCCCAAGAAAGTACTCTATTGTTGTAAGTACAATTGTTTTTTCCTCTAAATAGTACATATCACTTTTATCTTTAGCAACTCGGATTTAACCACTAACATTCATGAATCACATGAAACTGTTACATGAATAATTCTATGGCCTTTATGATATTATTGGCATATCTGGTAATTGCTGAACCAGAGGCTATGGGAATTTGATGACTTTTGGAGTCTCTTATAAAATGTGAAATGGAGTGGCATGAAGATAGAGGACAGCAGACCATAATTTCCCTTGGGTAGTAATTTTTCAGACCTTAAGTCAAGGTCTAGTTTTTATTCTTTTGAAAAAAAAATTATTTAATTTTTCCACGAAAGAAAAGTTAAATTTTTTTGGTCAGCCAAAATAAAGTCTGAAATAACAAATTTTTCTCCATGTTTCAGGCAGGACCCAGCAAGCTTTTTTATTTTTATTTTTATTTTTATTTATTTATTTTTTTAACAGCCACATTAGAGTTGTCAAGGTGGACCAACGCTAAGGTAACCACCAATAATTCTTTCCTGTTGGTATTCACACGACTGTACCCTTGAGTGAGGGCAGTATCTGTCATCCTAACCAACAGATAATTGCAAAAGTGACAGTATGTCTGTCCTTCCTATGATTATATCATGTTATGTGAGACTCCATTTTAGCAGACAGGAGCTAGAGACGCTCTTTGCATGTTTGATGAAGCAAGCAGCCACACTGAGGTCAATGTGGTAAAGAAATCTGGGCACCTTCTAAAAGCTGCAAATATCCTCTTCTAGGACTGGAGTATGACAACCTGCAAAAAGTAGGGACCCTCAGTCATAATGCAGGGATGTGAATACTACCAACTTACTTTAACTTGGAAGTTGATTCTGCTTGCAGTCAAGCCTCAAGATGAGAATACAGGCTGGCTAATACCTTCTTTGCAGCTGTACCTGGAATCCTGATCCACAAAACCAAGATAACAAATTTGTGTTATTTTAAGCTGTTAAGTTTGTGGTTATGTGTTATGTGGTGAAAAATACCTCATACAGAGGTATAACTGAAATACAGTAGAGTGAACATAAAATGTATACTTTTATATGTTATGACAATAGCGTATTCCTAGGAAAACGTCACCACAATACCTCACACCAAAAGTTTCCTTGACCCTTTGTAATTTCTCCCTGCTTTCCCTTTCTGCACCATCCCCAACCCTTCATTGACTTACTGTTAATATAAAATAGCTTTGGTTTTCCAGGATATTATATAAATGGAATCACATCCATACTTTTTTTTTTTATGGTGTAGTTTCTTTCATCTAGCCTAATCTGAGGGCTATCCATCTTGTTACATGCATCAACAGTTCATTACACCTCATTGCTGAATTATATCCCATTGTATGAGCATATCAAAATTTATTTACTGATGCATCGTTTAATGGATATTAGTTGACAGACTAGGTTGTTGCCACTTTTGGCTATTATAATTAAAGCCTCTGTGAATATTTGTATGAAAAATATGTCTTCATTTCTTTTGGATATGTTTAGTAGATTGGCTGAATTAAATGGTAAGTGGAAGGTTAATTTTTTTTGTTTGTTTGTTAAGGAACTTCCAAATTACTTTTCAAGGTGATTATGCTATTTTCTTTTATATTTTTCCAGCTTTCTTCAGGTATAATTGGTACACAAAAACTACACAGAATGTATACAATTTGGTGAATTTCAATGTATGTATACACATAATACCATTGTTTATTACCATAGTCCATGTAATAAATATATATATCTCTCTCTAAAAGTTTCCTTGTTTCCCTTTTTTGGGAGGAGGGCTATTTGTGCTAAGAACACAAGATGAGTTTTACCCTCTTAATAGAATTTTAAATACACAATATATTATTACCAACTATAGCCACCATGTTGTACAGCAGATTGCTGGCACTTACCCTACCTTGTGAAACTAACTTTATACCCAATAAACAGCTTCCCAACCTCTCTTCTTTTATTTGCTGGTAATCAACATTTTATTGTCTACTTTTATACCCTTGACTATTTTAGATGCCTCATATAAAAATAATCATGCAAATTTGTCCTCCTGTGACTGATTTATTTAGTATAATGTCTTCTATGTCCATCCTGGAAAACATTGCTGCAAATGATAGTATTTCCTTCTTTCTTAAGGCTGAGTGATATTCTGTTATGTGTATAGGAAACATTTTCTTTCTTCATTTATCCATCAGTGGACATCTGACTTGTTTCCATATGTTGGCTATTGTGAATAATGCTGCAATGAGCATGGGAGTTTGGTTAACCCTCAAGATGTTGATTTCACTTCTTTTGGATATATGCCAAAAAGTAGGATTGTTAGATCATATATGGTAGTTCTAGGTTTAAATTTTTTTTAATAAACTCCATACTCTTTTCCATAGCATCTGCACCATTTTGTGTTCCAACAGGGTTCTGACTTCTCTATATACTCACTAATACTGTTGTTTTTTAAATGGCCATCCTAACTGGTGCGAAGTGCTATCTCATTTGGTTTTGACTTGCATTTCCCTCATGATTAATGTTGTTGAGCATCTTTTCATGTACATCTTGGCCATTTAGGGTCTTTTTTAAAGGGTTGTACCATTTTATATTTCTACCAGTAATAAATAAAAAGTTCCAGTATTTCCACATCCTTGCCAATACATGGTATGGTCATAATTTTTAGTTATCCTTTTTCTACTATCTGTATAGTGGTATCTCATCGTAGTCTAAATTTACATCTGTCTAATAAGAAGGGTGATAGTGAACATCTTTTCATGTGATTTCTGGCTATTTGTATTGTTCAATGTCAAGATCTTGGTCCACTTTAACTGGGTTGTTGAATTATTGTAATCAAGTATTAAGAGTTCTTTATGTATTCTGAATGTAAGTTCTTTATCTGTTAAGTGATTTGCAATTTTTTTTTAAAGTTTATGTCTCACATCCTTTTTCAAAGAGCAGAAATTCTTAACTTTGATGTATCCTAGTTTATCAAAATTCTTTTATGGATTGTGCTTTGGTATTATGTCTAAAAATTATTTGCCTAACCCAATGTCACAAAGATTTTCTTCCATATTTTATTGTAGAAGGTTGTTTTTTTTTTTTTTTAATTTCATGTTTTATATATTTAGGCCTGGGACACATTTTGAATTACTTTTTGGATATCGTGTAAAGAATAGGTAAAGTATTTTTTTTAATATCTGTACTCAATTTTTCTAGCAACTTGTTTGAAATGCTTATTCTTTTCTACATAATTGTTTTTGAAACAATTCATAATTTTGTAAACAATTGTTTATGAAAAAAATCAATTCATTAACTATGTGTGTGGCTATTTATGAACTCTCCATTCTGTCCTATTGAACTTTTTGTGTATCTTTACACCAGTACTACATTGTACTGATTAGTATAGCTTTGTAATAGATCACCAAATCAGATGGTGACCATCAACTTCTACAAAGAAAAAAAAACCTACTTGTATTTTGATTAGATTATATTCAACCTAGTTAATAGGCAACACTTGATATATTGACAATATTGAGTCCCCCAATCCATGAACACAGTATTAGTCTCCATTATGTAGATTTTCTTTTATTTCTCTCAACAACATTTTACAATTTTCTATGTGCAAGTTTTCTACTTATTTTGCCCTATTTTCAAATATTGCTATTGGGGCAATACTGTTTTGTTTTTTTCTGTTTGTTTGTTTGTTTGGGGGGGGCATTTGATTTGTTTTAAATTATACTAAACTCAATACCAGTAAATAGGGATTACCCAGTGATTTATTTTTTGCCAAAGTATTTTTGCTGGGTTGCTACTTCCGTTAAGTTTTAAGCTCTATTCAAGAAGAGTGGGAACCTGGCAGGAATAGGATATTAATAAGATAACTTATATCAAAATAGTAAGGTAGACATAGCAATGATATGTGTCATAACATTCACCAAAATATTAAGACTTCTTAGAGACTATTTTGTGGTTGTTTATGTGTACTTTGAAAATATGTGTATTCTGTTGTTTGGTTTTCTCTTTTATACAATTAATTACATCTAATTGTTTCATAGTAATACTCATGTTTTCTGTTCCTTTACTGGCTTTCTATTTACTGATTCAATCAACAAATGAAAAAAGATTGTTAAAATCTTCAAAAATAATAGTGGATTCATCAACTTCTTGTTTTAGTTTTATCAATTTTTGTTTCATTTGTTTTGAAGCTTTGTTATTATGTGTTCATCTATAATTCTTATGCCTTTTTGCAGACTGACTTCTTTATCACTATAAAATACCTCAATTTATTTTGTTAATCTTTGATAATTTTAAGGCTATTTTGACTGGCATTAATATAACCTTTCTAGCTTTCTTAGAATTGGTATATACATGGGGGCACCTGGGTGGCTCAGTGGGTTAAGCCTCTGCCTTCGGCTTGTGTCATGATCCCAGGGTCCTGGGATCGAGCCCCGCATTGGGCTCTCTGTTCAGCAGGGAGCCTGCTTCCTCCTCTCTCTCTGCCTGCCTCTCTGCCTACTTGTGACCTCTGTCTATCAGATAAATAAATAAAATCTTAAAAAAAAAAAAAGAATTGGTATATACATGGTTTGACTTTTCTGTTTTTTTACTTTCAACCTACAAGTTTATTGATATTTAAATGTGTCTCTTCTATATAGCATATAGTTGGGTCATCCTTTGATGACCCAACTATCCTGTCTGATAATCTTTTCAAATAATCAAAAATATTTAATGTATTAGTGATATGTTTGGACTCAAATCTACTATCTTGCTATAGTGGTTTTATATGTCTACTTCACTTAGTGAAAATGATCATATTCTACAAACCTTTAAGAAACAATGTCTTTTAGAGTCTGGGCCATGATGCTAAACACATTGTCATAGGAAAGTGTTTTAGTGAAAAAGATTCCTTATATGTATGATCATCTTAATAAGTACAGAAAAAGCATTTGACAAAATACAGCGTAGTTCCATAATAAAAACCCTCAAGAAATTGGATACGCCTCAACGTATTAAAATATACCTCAACATATTAAAACTGTATATGAAAACACACAGCTAACATAATTCCCTACAGAGAATTATTGAAAACTTTTCCTTTAAGATAAGGAAGAATGCAAGGATGCCCACTTTTACTAGTCTTATTCAATATAATGCTAGAAGTCCTACCTAGAGCAATAGAAATAAGAGGCATTCAAATTGGAAAGAATGAAAATTGTCATTAGTTCAGTAAAGTAGCAGGAAAAAAAATCAACATACAGAAATTAGTGGCATTTCTATACACTAACAACAAAATAGCTGAAAAAGAAGAAAACTTTCCATTCACAATAACATCAGAACAAACAAAATACTTAAGAATGAATTTAATCCAGGAGCCAAAAGATTTATACAATGGAAACTAATAGACTTTGATTAAATAAATCAAAGAGGACAAACAAATGGAAAGATTTCCTGTGTTCATGGACTGGAAAAAATAAAATGAAAAAAATTGCTAAAAATGTCCACATTACCCAAAACCATCTATAGATTCAATGCCCATCATAATCCCAATGTTATTTTTAACAGAAATAGAAAGGACAATAGAAAAATTTGTGTAAGACCATAAAGACCCCAAATACCCAAAGTAATCCTGAGAAAGAACAAACCTGCAAGCATCACACTTCATGATTTTAAACTTTATTATAAAGCTATAATAATTAAAACAGTACAGTACTGGCATAAAAATAGACATATAACACTTGAAAATAATACATAGTCAGGTATAAACCCCTTCATATCAACTAATATTTAACAAGGTAGCCAGAACACACAATCTGGAAAAGATGGTTTCTTTAACAAATGCTGTTGGCGGGGTGCCTGGGTGGCTCAGTGGGTTAAAGCCTCTGTCTTTGGCTCAGGTCATGATCCCAGGGTCCTGGGATGGAGCCCCGCATCTGGCTCTCTGCTCAGCAGGGAGGCTGCTTCCTCCTCTCTTTCTCTCTCTGCCTGCCTCTCTGCCTACTTGTGATCTCTGTCTGTTAAATAAATAAAACTAAAAAAACAAACAAACAAACAAAAAAAAAACAAATGTTGTTGGCTATCCTTGGTAGCCAAGGAAAAATAAAATTGGACCTCTACCATACATCATTCATTAAAGTTATCTCAAAATAGATTAAAGACAAGCATAAGACCTGGAAACATAAAACTCCTAAAAGAAAACCTAAGGGAGAATCTCCTTGACATTGGTCTTGACAATAATTTTTTGGATAGGACACTGAGAGGGCAAGTAACAAAGCAAAAATCAGTAAGTAGGGCCAAGTTAAACTAAGAAGCTCCCACACAGGAAAGGAACAATCAACAAAATGAAAAGGCAACCTTCAGGGGCACCTTGGTGGCTCAGTGGGTTAAAGTCTCTGCCCTAGGCTAGGTCATGATCCCAGAGTCCTGGGATCGTGCCTACATCAGGCTCTCTGCTTAAGCAGGGAGCCTGCTTCCCCCTCTCTCTGCCTGCTTCTCTGCCTACTTGTGATCTCTGTCTGTCAAAGAAATAAATAAAATCTTAAAAAAAAAAAAAGTCAACCTTCAGAATGGGAGAAAACATTTGCAAACCATATATCAAATAGGGGGTTAATATCCAAAATGTATAAAGAACTTATACAACTCAACAACAACAAAAATTCTGGTTAAAAAATGGACAAAGAAACTAAATATATATTTTTTTCCCAAAGAAGATATCTAAATGGCCAACAGTTACATTAAAAGATGTTTAACATCACTAATCATCAAGAAATACAAATCAAAACCACAAAGAAATATCACCTCACATCCATTAGAATGTTTATCCAAGGAGATAAGAAGTAAGTCTTGGCAAGGATGTGGGGAAAAGGAAACACTTATACACCATTGGAGGGATATAAATTGGTACAGCTATTATGGAATACAGTATGGAGGTTCTTCAAAAAATTAAAAATACAGCTATCATATGATCCATTAAACCCAACTTTGGGTATATATCCAAAGGAAATGAAAGCAGGATATCAAAGAGATATCTGCATTTCTATGTTCACTACAACATTATTTACAATAGCCAAGATATGGAAATATGGAAACAAACTAAATGTCCATTAATGGATGAATGGAAAAGTTTTATATATATATATATATATATATATATAATATAATTATATATTGTCATATTTCATATATATGATATATATATCATATATATGATATAGTTATATATATATATATATATATATATATATATATTAGATTATTTAGTCATGAATAAGAAAGAAATCCTGCCATTTGGAGCAACATGGATGGATACCAAAGATATATGTTAAGTGAACTATTTCAGACAAAGGAAAACAAATACTATATTCTATCACTTATACATGGAATCTGAAAATGCAAACTGTAGGAAGTAAAACGGTGGTTACTAGGCACTGGGGATAAAGGAACTGGGAAATGATTTTTATCAATTATCTAATTTCCTTTTCTGTATTTTCATTGTTAGTGTATAAGAAAGCCACTGATTTCTGTACATTGACTTTGTATCCTGCCACGTTACTGAATTGTTGTATGAGTTCTAATAGTTTGGGGGTGGAGTCTTTTGGGTTTTCCATATAAAGAATCATGTCATCTGTGAAGAGAGAGAGTTTGAGTTCTACATTGCTAATTTGGATACCTTTTATTTCTCTTTGTTGTCTGATTGTTATTGCTAGGACTTCTAATACTATGTTGAACAAGAGTGGTGAGAGTGGGCATCCTTGTCGTGTTCCTGATCTCAACGGGAAGGCTGCAAGCTTTTTCCCATTGAGGATGATATTTGCTGTGGGTCTTTCATAGATAGATTTGATGAAGTTCAGGAATGTTCCTTCTATCCCTATACTTTGAAGCGTTTTAATC
>NW_019154087.1:58542044-58542622 GCF_002288905.1 Enhydra lutris kenyoni | reverse complement strand
ATCCTCAATGGGAAAAAAGCTTGCAGCCTTCCCGTTGAGGATGATATTTGCTGTGGGTCTTTCATAGATAGATTTGATGAAGTTCAGGAATGTTCCTTCTATCCCTATACTTTGAAGCGTTTTAATCAGGAATGGATGCTGGATTTTGTCAAATGCTTTTTCTGCATCAATTGAGAGGACCATGCGGTTCTTCTCTCTTCTCTTATTGATTTGTTCTATCACATTGATTGATATGCGAATGTTGAACCATCCTTGTAACCCAGGGATGAATCCCACCTGGTCATGGTGGATAATCTTTTTAATGTGCTGTTGGATGCTGTTGGCTAGGATCTTGCTGAGAATCTTAGCATCTATATTCATCAGTGATATTGGTCTGAAATTCTCCTTTTTGGTGTGGTCTTTGCCTGGTTTGGGGATCAAGGTAATGCTGGCTTCATAGAAAGAGTCTGGAAATTTTCCTTCTGCTTCAATTTTTTGAAACAGCTTCAGGAGAATAGGTGTTATTTCTTCTTTGAAAGTTTGGTAGAATTCCCCAGGACCTGACGGATTCCCTGGGGAATTCTACCAAACTTTCAAAG
>NW_019154087.1:58541002-58541644 GCF_002288905.1 Enhydra lutris kenyoni | reverse complement strand
AGGGTCTGCCTATAATTATAATTCTTCATTCTTACTATTAGGTGTCTTGAGAACTTTTGAGAATCTATAATCTTGAGGGGAAACTGTTCTGCCTCTAGTACATGAACGCTGGTTCCATTTGTGAGATTGGGAAAATTTTCATGGACAACTTGTTTCACTATATCTTCTAGACTTCTTTCTTTCTCCTCCCCTTCAGGGATTCCAATAATTCTGACATTGGAACGTTTCATGGCATCATTTATTTCCCTGATTTTGTTTTCATGGCTTCTAAGCTGTTTGTTCCAGGCTTCCTCCTGATCCTTTCTCTCTATCTGTTTGTCCTCCACATCACTAATTCTATCTTCTGTCTCAGTTACCCTAGCTTTTAGAGAATTTAGATTAGATTGGAACTCATTGAGAGATTTTGAACATCATCCCTGGTGGCTTTCAGTTCTGCCCTAATCAATTCCACTTAGTCATCCATGGCTTTCTCCAACCTAGCTATTGCCTGGATAATTGTTAGCCTGAATTCCCTTTCAGACATATTGTCTATGGTGATAACCATTAGCTCTGTTGCAGAAGGCCCATCCTCTGTATTTTTCTTCTGTTGGGCATTCCTCCTCCTAGTCATTTTGGTGAGAGATGACTGAACAGATGTAGCAG
>NW_019154087.1:58498384-58540902 GCF_002288905.1 Enhydra lutris kenyoni | reverse complement strand
GGGCATTCCTCCTCCTAGTCATTTTGGTGAGAGATGACTGAACAGATGTAGCTGGATGTATTGACTATGGTGCAGTCAAGGTGCACCCTGGAACACTTCTGAGCAATCAGGATTCCCCACCCAAATGAGAGAAAAAAGAAAAGAAAAAGAAAAAGAAAAAAGAGAGAGAGAGAGAGAGGAAAAAAAGGGAAGATAAAAGAGAAGTCTCAGCCCAAATGGGCCCCAAGGTAAGATTTATGAACTATACAAACAAAAACAGACAAACAAAAAGACTGATAAAAGTATATGACAAGAGAAAAAAGTATATATATATATTTAAAAAAAAGCAAAAAAAGGAAGAACCTCGTCAAAAAGAACCCCAAGTATAAGATTTATATAATATCAGGACAAACACAAATACACAGAAACACTGGTGGAAGAAAAAGATGGGAGAGTGGTTATAAATTCTCAGTGTGGGCGAGGAAGGTTATTTTGATTCTTCCTGGATGTATCTTGATATCTTTATTAAAGGACTCAACTTTCCTAAGATAAGGGGGATTAAAAATTGGTTTACCTATAGGGGTAGCATTGATTGCGGAAAGGGGGTTACCTTGAAGTTTTACTCTATATGAATATTAGAAAATAAAAATAAAAAAAGAATAAACTAGACTAAACTAAACTAAAATTAAAAAAATTATAAAAATAGAAAAGCAAAAGAAAAACACGGGTGTATGTATCAAAAAGTTCTGGTTAGAAGGTTATTATAGAATTTGATGTACTGGACATCTCACTGTGATGGTAAATAAGTTAAAAAAATTACTATATAAAAAAAAATGAACCAGAATAGTGGGAATGAGTTAAAAATAAAAGTTGTATCTATGAAGTAGTGGTGGTTGTTTTCTTGTCGTCTTTTTTTTTTTTTTTCCTTTCCTGGTTGGTTTTCTGGGGGAGGGGCCTCTCATGTGGGTTTTCAGTCAATGATGTTCCCTGAGTTAAGTCCTCCAGCCCCCCTCAAGGGGGTGGGCTCTGAGGAAACCGGTTTTTCAGGCCTTTGTTCTCTGGAGGTTTTTATGTTTGCTTGTTCGTTTTGTTTGTTTGTTTGTTTGTTTGTTTTCCCTCTCGCCTTGACAGCTTTGGATGGTTTTTGGAGGTTTAGAGGAAAGCTAACTGCACCCTGACCTCCCTCTCAGAGAGAAGCCTCAGTCTGCTCCCCTGTGGGTGCTGCAGAGCTGTTGGCAGAGCAGGTTCTGAGTCGCAGCCCCTGGGGATGCAGGATCTCCTGCTTGTACCCAAAACCACGGCAGAGGCGGCTGTCTGGGCAGCTCCAGACTGCCAGAGAGGTTCCAAGCAGCGATAGCACACTGAGATACTCCCGCTGGCCGGGGCTGGGAGTGCCTGGTCTTTCTGGGTCCAAGAGCACCGGGCTGGCACCTTTACGCAACTCTCTCCAGGGAGGGTGTGGGGCACATGCGTCTCAAGCTCTGTTAGCACGGCGGGGTGTTTTGCCGTCTGACGAGGCTCCCAGCCCCTCACAGGAGCTGGACCCCACGCATTCTTGGGCGAGTTGGTGGCTCAGGGACAAAGACCTGGTTTCTCCACCGCACTCTCTCTGGCTCAGCACGAGAGGAGGCTGTCCTGGGTCTGGGGACTTAAGCCCCTGTCCCTAACCACCCCAATTCCTACAATTTCCCCCCATGATCCTTTGCTGTTTTTGAATGCTTTCAACCAGACTCCAAGTTAATGCTGGTCCCCAGTCGCAGGGCACTCTCATATTGGGGTATTACTTTCCAATGGGTCGCCTCTAGTGGCTCCCTCCCCCTTTTGTTTATCTTCCGATACCAGTCCAACGTTCCCACTCTGCTTTACCTGCCCACTGGTGTCTTCTGCCCCCGTAGAGATCCAGACGTGTATAATTCTGATCTCAAGCTGATTTCATGGGTGATCGGAGTTCTTTGGTAGGTAATCAGCTCACTTTAGGGTACAGGTTGAAACGGCGCCTCCTCCTATTCCCCACCATCTTGTCTCCTGATTTTTAAAGGTATAAACATGTAACTAGTAAATAAGTCCTGAAGATCTAAAACACAGATAGCAATTATAATCAACAAGCCATATTAGAAACTTCAATGGTGCTGAGACAGATTTTAATGGTGCTCACCTCAAAAAGGAAATTATAATAACGGATATGATAGAGGTTAGCTAATACTATGGTGCTAATCCTATTGCAATATGTAAGTATATCAAATCAACACATTTTACATCAAACTTCCACAATGTTTTATATCAATTACATCTCAAGAAGAAGAAGAGGAAAGAAGAAGAAGGAGGAGGAGGAGGAGGACGACAATGAAGAAGATGACAGTGATGATGAAGGGGAACAGAAGGGGGAGGGGGAGGAGAGAGGTAAAGGAGATGGGGGGGGAGAGAGAAGAGAGGGTGAAGAGGGAGGAGGAGGGGAAGGGGGAGAGGGAAGGAAAGAGAAAGATTTGCCTCCTAGCAACCACTGCCTGGACCAGACTTCACTATCTTGGATGTGTGCCTTGTTCCCCTCTCTCTGCCAGGTCTAAATCCAATATGGCTGAGATGGAGAAAATTTGATAAGTTGAAATCAAAGAGAGAAATACAAGAGAAAAATCCACTGCATCCAAAAGAAATGATGAAAAGGAGAAACAATCTGGCGAATCGTTATGAGGTGTGCACCGCCCAACTGCATTATACATTCCACAAGCATCCCCTTCTTATTTTACTTCTTTTAGCTGTTTAACTTTGTAAGATGCAAATAGGTTGGATCAGGTTTACATGACTGTGATGTCCCTTTTTACATCAAAGAATCAAGAAGAATTGACCATGAAGACCATACTTCCCTCTCCCGCATGCCCGCTTGGCTGGTAGGGAAGGAAAATAACTTGCTTGTTGGTGTGGGAAGAAGCTGGGTGAAATCTAAAGTAAAAACCAAGGTGGTCAAAGGTGTCCTGCAGGCTGTAAAATGCAACTTAAATCAAAATGTCATCTTTTCATTCAAATGACTTTAGTTATTGGAATGCACATTTTTAAATATGCAAATAAAAAGTTTTAAAACCTGGAAAAAATTTACTTATCCAAGTTACGTCTTGCTCCTATGATCTAGTATTTCCTTGATCCAATACACCGAAGGTTTAAAAATCATTTCCAGAGCTTTCCTACTCTTACAATCAAGTCTTGAGACTTCATTCCCAGATTTTCTACCCTCCAGTTTTGTAAGATACAAGTCTTCGTAAATATTGACAAAAAGTTCCTCTTTCATATCTGCTTTAAATTAGTGGCTAATCAACTCTAGCCTCTTATTGTATTTTATTTCTCAAATACATCTAGTGATTCTCAGCAAAAGCCATCAAATTACATGTCTTTATAATTCCTACTTCTCAATAACTTCCTAAGTACTTGAGATATGGCATGTAGCAGTATATTTCCTCCCACCAATATTCCTAGTTTATTGATAACAACAATTTTAAAGATTATGGCAGCTATCCAAATTTTTACCTACTGTCAATGATGGAGTCCTCACTACCAGATGGCCCCAGTCACCAATTCCAAAATTGTGTTATAGAGTCAGCTTCTATAGACCATTTCTTGCTGGGATCAACCCTGTCAGTTTGGCTTCCCTGGGAAACAGATTCTGAGGCAGACATTTGTTTTCCAGAAGCATGTTGGGGAGTGTGCATAGGAGCAGCACCTGTGAGGGAATGTAAAATGGATTACAAAAGGAAGAGATGATTCAGTTGCAACAGGGGTTTCATCTGATTCTATGTGGAGCCCTGGAGCTAAGGTGACCATTCAGAGTTGTCCCACATTGAGGTTAAAGGCTGAGTCTTTGCATCTTCACATTGACAGTCACTGAAATTGGATTGTCTCTAGGAAAGGACATAACCTTCCTTGGGTAAGTTTCCTTACACTGAAGGAAATGCCTGGGGAGAGACTTAGCTATAAGTGATCAGCAGGAAATAAATAGTCCCAGCAGTGAAGGGGACAATTTTCTCAGTCCTGAAGGCAATGATTTGGGGTTACATCACACCCTACACCTCACTTCCATAGTGGACCAAAGGATAAAGTGGGAAGGAAGAGTTATAGAATCATTCCCTAGGAAAGCAGGAAAACAGTCTCACTCTGAACAGTAATAAGATTAAAAGTCTTTTTTCAATGCTCATTTGAGATTAAGGATCAGAGTGCTAAAGTGAGACCAGTGGCTCAGACAAGGTTTTAGGAAAGGCATTATAGTTTTACCAAGGTTAAAATTTTGCTAGGATAGAAGGAATAAAAGAGAAACAGGCAAGGGAGTCAAGCATAAGTGTAAAGGAATGATAATGAAGGCTCACCGAAGCTCACAGGATAAGGAGTACACACAGCAGGGAAATGGAGGAGATACTTCAAGAAAAATGGTAGGACCAGCAAATGTTTGCTAGAGTGTAACAATTATAAACCAATTATACCAATTTCTCTAGACAAATATTAACATAAGTAAACAAATCATATTTTAATTTTCCCTGCCCCAAATTCAGTGGGAGGCTTCTAGTTACAAATGAAATATGTAGGAAGAACTTATATTGGAATATTCAAAGTTTAAAGAGAATAAATGAAGGCTGAAGCTTTTTTATGAATCTTTGTTAAGTATATTGATAAAAATATTTCCTCAAATGAAAACATGTATCTTTTGCTATAAATAACACTTTATTTTTAATTTTATAACTTGGTATTAATTATACTGAGTGCAAATTATCCATTTTTTATGTTATGACATGTAGCTGCTATAGTTAATATGGCACTTGTAGTATTTTATGCAGTATTTAGTATAGCAGTACATTATCCATAGGTTGATTTCTATATTACCTAGCATTGAAATGGAATGTTATGGAATTCAATGAACTATTAATTGATATGCAGGATGAATTATCTCAGGTTTATAATAATTTATGTCATAGGTCTCCGGCAGCAATTTGAACAGTTAAAAGTTGATGATAACTTTCTGAGCTTTTCTTTTTTTTTTTTTTTTTTTTTTAAACTAAATACTATTACTGCTGATCTCTTTATCTGTAGTAAAAGAAATCTTTTTTGGGTATTTTCCTTTAGTCTATGATTTGAAATGCCAGCTATAAGCAAGACAAAGTTTATTGTTTTCATGAAGCCCTCACCATTCAGTGCTTCTAGAAACACCATACAAGAATAGCATTAATTTTTCATGAGAAACTAAAGCAACTCTGCTTGTTCACTCAAGATTCAGGGCTTTCAGGAAACCATGATCCATGACATTTTTTTTTCTAATTTGGAAAGCAACGGGAAGAATACATAAATGGACATATTTTTATTGAATTGGGTGTGTATGTAACGTTTCTATGCAGGTTCAGTTCTTACAAATTAAGGCAGAGGGCTAGTAATCAATTTTAGTGGAAGAATGATATTTAGCATCTGTCTTTGACCTCTTCTTATTCTTTCTGAAACATTGTACTTTCTGAACTGATTATAGTTGACCCTTGAACAAAGCGAGCGTTAGGGGCTCCACCCCCCATCCCCATGTATAGATTTTGATTTCCCAAAAACTTTACTAATAATTTAATGTCGACCAAAGCCTTACTGATAACATAAACTGTCAATTAATACACATTTTACACTTTATTCTTACAGTAAAATAAGCTAGATAAAAGAAAATGTTTTTAAGAAAATCATAAAGGAGAAAAAATACCTTTATAGTACTGTAAAAAATATATATACATATAAGTTAACCTATGCAGTTCATATGTAAGCTGCTCAAGGGTCAACTGTGTAGGTCATGAGGCATGAGTCCACAGGTCAATGATCAGCCTCAAAAGCAGTTTGCTCTCTCATATTACACCCAGTCTGTAAGATTTCCATAATGGAAATCTTTTGTCACTAAGGATAGGGCAATTTTAAATATATCAGAACCCCTAAGTATATTAATTAACCAAGCAATACCTGTTCAACTTTGTTCATTCTATTCCTACAATAAGTTTGTAGTACAGTATTAATCAAGGTGTAAAGTTCATCCATTAGTTCCTGTGTTTCTCTATGTGTTTCTGTATGTCTTGCAAAGTTGCTTCCTTTTATTTTTATTACTAACCTCATTTCCTCAAATAAAAGCTATAGGAAAAAAAAAAAAAACAAAAACCTTTGATCCAAATGTACAGTTGTTGAAAAACTGAAGTTGATTACTCCTCAGAGCAAAGAATCCCATTTTCCAACCATAAATGGACCAAAACAAAACAAAACAAAACAAAACAAAACAAAAAAACACACCCACATCTCTGACCTAGTGCTTTGAATTTTTAACGATGACAGCTAACTAATAAAAGTTCCCAAAGACAGAAAACACATAGCAACATTCTGGAGGGTCTCTTTAGTCAGATGTGGAGACAAAACACCTGTGAAAGAAGTTTTTCTTTAATACTATGAAGGATATGACCTTTAAAATGTCTATAAGATCTTTAACTACAAGTAGATCTTTAACTACAAGTAGATCTTTAACTACATGCTGAGAAATAGTAGTGTTTACATTGCAAGTGCTTCTATTCATGTAAGTAGGAAAAAGTGGGGAAGTCTAGGGTTACCATGATTGGTTACATAAAGTTAAGAATAGTGATTACCTTTAACCATCTCAACGTGTTCTTAAATCCATTTATTGCTTGGTTCTGTCTGTAGAATGATTAACCATGGAGAAAGTAAAACAAGGGATAATTAAGAACCAAAGACTTATGGAAATGACTTAAAATGATAAATTCAAGGAATATTGGAAAGCTGGAAAAATGTGTTTAAATAAAGTGTTTGAATGGTACCATTTAGGAATAAATATGACTAGAAGACATTTTAACACATTAAATCCAAAAGAAATACATTTTGAAAGCAAAATCTCTTACTGTATTTAAAATTACAATTGATACCTTAAGGGAAATGTTCCTGACTTTCAAACACTTGACTTTCATATAACCTATACTTTCATATATTAAATTTTGATGCCTAGAATTTTCTTTATACAGTGTTGTTTTTCATACATCATTTGACCAAATAGTTTCAACCATGCCTGCCAACCTCTGATGTTGGAGGAAAGGTTCAGTTTGCATCCAAACTGAAAAATGGTGTTTGTCAACTTCCAATGTGCCCAACAGGCTGTGCTTAGTGTAAGCACTTCTGCACCCTCTACTTGCTGCTGTGTGAACCATAATTTTATATCATAATTAAAATACCATGATTTTAATTAGTTTTGACTCTCTCATATATAATTACTCTCAGAAATACATCTATAAATGATTCTTCAGATAGTTTTTTTATTTCATAAATACCAATCAGAAACCATTTCTACCTTAGAAAACAAACCCAAGCTAACTTGATTCATTGTGTTATTTATCTTAGTAAAGGTATTTCAGGAAATTTATTTATAAACTTCATTAAAAGATTTTCAATATAAGACCAATCACAATTACATCTTATACCACAACGTGCCTTTCCTGATTTCAATGGCCTATCATTCATCTGAGAAGTTACATAATAATATCCACAGAATCTCCAGAATATCTGTATTGATACTAATAGATTGTATGATATTTTAAAAAATCACAACCTTCTGCTTCAAGCCCTAACAAAAACAATGTTCAGCAACTGGCTTCAAATAACAATATCTTTCCTTTGGATCACATTAATTTTAAAGAATTCCTAGTGTTAACACCCACCCCAAGTGTTTTAGAAAAGAAACAGATTTTTATAAAATAGTTCTTTATTATTATGTTATCTTAATAGAATGGTTCTGACCCCTAAGAACTTTCATTCTTTTCTTCTGATGTTGCATTCGTTTTCCCCCCTCTGTCTCTTCTCCCCAGTTTCACTTTAGATACAGAATTGGTATTCTCCAAATCCTTTAGAAAATACTGATGTATTACTGAACAGCGCAAGTTCTCAGTAACTTGGTAAATTTAATCTGCAATGCTGGGTGACAGAGGAACCGACAATAGGAAGTAAGAGTTAATCAAATGTGCCTTGAGCTTTTTGGGAAGATCTCTGCATGCTATTTGTATTGGTAAGAGTTGAGAAAAAGCACAGAGTTGAGAGAGAAAGAAGAGAAATGCGGAGAGAGGTTTCTACATTATGGCTTACTTCTAAATAAATAACAATAATGATCTGGTGTTGGGCTCAGCTAAACATCTATGAAATGGAGATGGAATTAGTAACACTGACCTCACAGAGTTGTTCTAATAATTAAATGAGTTAATGCTATAACCACTTAGGATAGTGTCTGACACATACTGCACAATAAATGTTAGGGATTATTATTTTTTGTGTGTAAAGTCCTATTGGCTTACCACCTATAAAATGTCCAAGTCAGAAAAGGATCTGTAAGGTCACCTATCATAACTACTTAGCCAAGACTGAGTCTTTTCCCACAATAATCCCTGTCAAGCAATCATTTAATCTCTGCCTCTACCATTTGTTCTATCCATTTCTCATATACTTCTAAGAGTCATCATTATCCCAGCACCTCTTTCTTGACCTTAGTCTACCTGTGAGCACCCCATTAGAATGTGTGCCTAAAGCAAAACAAAAATGTCTCACTATGAAATATCAAATAACTAACTACTAAGTTCAGTGTTCTGAATACTGCTTCCTTTTTTTATTTGTGCAGCTTAAGATAAATTAGACTTTTGGGAGCTATAACACACCATTGATTCCATTTCCTATTCAGTAAGCTGTTACTTTGACAACTTTTCAACAACTAACTTTGTGATGGACAATATGCCAAGAAGTAGGATTGGAAGTCAATGTTCTTCTTGGGGAACCCAGTCTTGTAAATGAGCTACCTAGAAATTCTGTTGAGGAAATCACTAGAAGTCTAAAATCCCATCTTTTTCATGAATATTATTAAGACATCATCTCACCAAATTGGTTTATTCATCACTTTAAGAAAAAAAAAATACAAGCAATACCTATAATTTAAGTTAATAATTTTGCCTATGGTTGAGTTTAATCCATTTATCTATCCGGGCTGGCAGAAACTTATCTGTTCGTTTGTTATATTATTTCTAATATCTATTAGTTTTAATGTTATCTATGTCTTCACTCAAGCTATTAATAAAAATACCATTGCAAGGTAGAATCTAGTCTTGCTCCCTTACCCACAATTTTTCATCCTGAAGCCAGAGTGATATTTTTGACAATAATATTTATCTTTTTATATAATAGGACATTGATAAGAATTGTATTTATTTTTTTGTGAATTGTGTCTAGAATTGGGTACTTGAACTTCAGAGAGATTCACTGCTACTATTTGGAGCTAGTCAATGTTCTGTGGATGCCAGAACTCATCAATCTGCCAATATGCCGCCCTTTTCAAGGAAAGAAAGAGGATTGAGAAATGGGATGGTTGTCAGCCTGGTGGGTAAAATGTGCGACATTATGAGAATTCTCTCCCTTCTTCAAGGGGGAGGCAATAAAGGTACTTTACCCTTCAAGTCAACGGAGTGAGGGATTCCAAGAAAATCCTTCCTTTAGAGGGATAAAGTGGTATCTCATTCTCCTGATGGATGTTACTGATATGCAGAACCTATAGATCTACCCTAATGCCACCATATGAATGACACATAGTGAATTCATAAGAGAACATCTTGAGAGCCTCAGAAAGTGGTGGTTTGTATTAATAAAGAGGAGTGGTGGCATGCTTAACAAAAGATCTCTGAATTTGGGGACACAAATAAACAGTCTGAAACAGCCTTCTAGAGATCTCTGAAGGCAGGTGGTATTCTTCAGTGATACATACCAATCCTCTTTATTTTTCTTTTGGTTTTACTTTTTAAATTAAATGTAATTAGCCAAGGTATAGTACATTATTAGTTTTTGATATAATGTTCATAGATTCATTAATTGAATATAACACCCAGTGCTCATCATACTAATCCTCTTAAAAAACAAACGAACAAACAAACACAAAATAAAACACAACTATTTCATTTCCGTTTTCCCTTGCCTCAGGTGATATGCAAAGAGGTCTTGACATCTTTGTGTCTTTCTCCTAGCCCAGTGAATGGTGGTGAGCAGAAGCAATGTGTCTACATAGGCAACTACAAATCCAAGTGATTGTTATGCCCACCTTGGAGAAGGGATGAGATATATACATAGCAGGGAAGGACAAAGGGACACTGAGATAACTCTTTAGGAAGAGGAACATAAGCACACCAACTCAGACACTACAGTATAATCAGAGCCACCTACATTACACAGATACTGAGTGAACCAGAGGAAGACCCTAGACTTCTTTTTACCTTGGGTTTTCAATTCCACATAAAGAGGCATCTCTTATCTGGTATCTTTACTCTCAAACTCAAAGATAATTATGCCTAGAAAACAGATGAGAAGACAGGACTTTGGAGTCTGACCACACCCTCTTTTCTCTACCCCAAACAGCCACTGACACTTCAGTAACTGTCTCTTGGAAAGAGGTAGGATTCGTTTTTAACTGAAAGTAAGACCCGATTTTGAAATAACAAGTCTGAGAATTAAATAACGAAATTATATTCTCCCAATAAACCAAGTGAAAAGGTAATTACAGAACCAGAAGAACAAAGTGTTGTGAAAGATCCAGGCATCCAGTTGGAGAAAGGAACAGTTACTAGAAGAAATAAAAACATAAAATAGCTAAGATTAGTTACACATACAATAGACACTTAACAAATGGATTTTATCTAGAATGCTGGTGTCTAAAAAGGGGTTGTGGTCACATTGCCCTGGCCTTGGGGTGAGTATATATTAGGATTTTTTCGAAAGAAAACTGGCAAATAGTCAAGTCCTAGTGTACAGAATTCCAGAGCACTCATTATTCTACAGATTAGACTAAGACTTGCTGGAGAGTTTACACTGTTAGCAACATTCCAGTAGCAAATTCCCATTACCCTCATATTTATAGGGATGTTGGAAGACTACTTATGCTTCTATGTAACAATGACAGCACTCTAGCAGCCCAGGGAGGTGGCTTTATTAGAAAGGCGAGCCTCTGGAGCTCAGGGCTGTCATCAGACAATTCTATACAGGAGTTAACTCAAAACTCCTGAGCCAAATCCCTGCTAAACTCTCAAAAGAGCAGGGGGAACTGTGAGCCCCCCAGGCTATCAGATCTGTCACACCATTTGCCCTTATGTATTTACATTTTATTTGCTATGCTATACCTGTTTTCTCTGATCTGCTGTTCTAGTAACCCTGCCCAAAAAAGAAATGAGGTTAGTTGATATGAATTGCACTTAGGTTTCCTGTACTAGGTTTAATGATTAGGTCTTCTTCTCCTAGGTGCTCACAAATCATCCACTTAATAATTGAATTTAGAGTTATTTGGGGAATTGATGTCAAGGTCACATACATACAGTTTACATAATGTACCTGCTTTCCCCTTCAGAGGATCAGAGCAGCCAACTTCCAGACCTTCTCCTGTTTGCCACCACCCATGCAGAGCCCCTGCCAGTAATCTCCAGGTGAAATGTTTCAGTGCCCTGAACAGTCCTTGCCTGATCATGGAGAATGGAACTAATTTAAAGTTGCTAGGGGGGTTTCTTATAAACTCCTCACCCATCTGAGGTTCAAATTTATTTCCCCAGTGTTCATTCAAACATTTTTTGGTCAGAAATTCATTCTATAAAAAGAAAATGGGAGCAAAATCAATGCATTGATATTCCCCTGTTGAAGGAGAGCAATTGTACATCTTACATAATCTGATGCAATGAAGCTTGATGCTACTCAATTATGACAACTTACGCTCTGCTTCTGCATGAAACATTGCTAATGAGCGTCCCCTTATTACTTAGCGTTGAGAGATCTAATTCATCCATTAGAGCCCTGCTGAGATACATGCAATGTCTAACTTTTTTTAAGACCAAAAAAAAAAGTATAAATGTCAAGCCAAATTTCTAAAATCCAGTTTCAAGAGCTAGAAATAAGTCTTAGAAATATTTGTGCTGAGACAAATAATGTATCAGAATCAACCTTTTCTTGCTTAAATTTGTTTCATTTTATATCTCACTTCTTTGAGTGCCTTATATTTTAACATTCAAGATCCTGTCTTAATATATGTAGCTATTTTAACTCTATTGAATGAACTAGTATATTTCATCAACAAGCAATGCAAGACCTTATCATGTGGGGAAATTTAAATAAAAATATTTTATTTAAAAATGTCTTAAATTAAAATTATAAAAATCTCCTTTATTATTTGTAATTCATTCCTAGATTTTTTTACTGAATATCATAGATTTTTTTAACTTATTCTTATACTTCATGCATATGGTTCTTTTTTTTTTCTTGGTACAACTTCCTATAATATTTCAAAATGCACCATACTGTTTGGTAAATAGAATAGCTTGTTTTTTGGTTTGTTTGGTTTTTGCTTTGTCAAACCCAGTGGGAGGTGATAACAGTAGATTGACTTTCACTCATGAAAGCTCCAGGTATTAAAATATTTCCCAGTATCAACTTAATAGGGTGACCAACAATGATAGTGACAATGGCCACTCATTCCTTCCCATACTCCTTCTCACTCTCACTTCCAGGAGTAAGTAAGTAGTTGTTGTAGGTCAAATATTTTTCAAGTTAAATACCTAGACTAAAAAGTTTTAAAATGTTATTTATCCTAAAAGAACTGCAGCTTAAATTTTTTTCTAAAGTTTTTATGATTAATAAACCTGTTGTTGATTAGCAGCATCAGTAGTAGTAGTAATAGTAGTAGTAGTAATATATAAGAATAGTCTGGTTTTTCATATATTTTTTATGACTTAGAAAATATAACCTAAATTTAAAAACTCAACAAAGTGAATAACACTGTACAGATCTTAAGGTTTTAGTTAGTCTGAACTAATAATATATCAATAAATATTTCAATAAATACTTCAAAAGTTAAGCAAATAAGACAGATTAAGGTTATGCATTAATTATAACTTACATGCTTATAATCACCTACAAAGTCAAACTGCTATCCTGTGAAAATACATATGGAAATATGAAAACATAAACATATGGCTTCTGAAAATATGTGAGACAGTGGAATTGAAAGGTTTTTTCCTAATTAATAATAAGCAATAACATCTATTTGTATTTTCTAGATCTTTAAGCCACACATGCAAAATTCTCGTCATTATTTATCCAGTAACACTTTTAAAATACCAACCAAATGAAAGACAACTTGTTTTTGAACAATCAGCCTGGATATTTACAAGATCTCAGAGAGGCAATTATTTAAAAGATTGAGAAGGAGCACATACTACATCATTGAAATTTTCCAGGTGAAATTTGTCTGGGACAAAGCAGGATAAATGGAAACCTCAAAATTTTACTGAGGGGAAAAAATATTCACTATTTAATTACTTATAACTTACTTTATTCCAAAACTCCTTGAGGAAGAGTATGGTGCCATCTTTACAGCATAAGGACAAATGACTTATGACGTAGTTTGTTCCATCTGGAAAGAAAAAAAAAAGGTTCTCATAAATAGATTATGAAGTAAAAAATAAAATTGTACTGATTCATTTGGAAGTGTATGAACTTAATATAGTTCCTAGAATTCAAAAAAAGTTTACTGATATAAATGGTGCAATGGTATAAATAGAGTATGGTGATTGCAACTCTCAGGAACATAAATTTTACAGATGTAAACTCCCTCATATGCAGTCAACTAACATTTAATAGGGAAGCCAGGGTTATCTAGTGAGAAAGAAGAGTCTCTTCAACAAATTTTGCTGAGAAAGATGGATAACTACATTTTTAAAAATAAACGAAATTGGACTTTTTTTTAACACCACTCACAAAAATTAACTCCAAATGATCAAAAACTTAAACATAAAACCTGAAAACATAAAACTGCTAGAAGAAAACATAGGGAAGAAGCTTCTTGACAGTGGTCTTAGTAATGATTTTTTTTTTTTATGAGACACTAAAGAACAAATGACAACAACAAACTCAACAAATGGCACTACACCAAACATCAAAGCTTCTGCATATCAAAGGAAATCCTCAACAAAATGTAAAGACAACTTACAAGATGAGAGAGAATATTTGCAAACCATGTATATGATCAGAGATTAATACCCAAAATCTGTAAAAAAACTCCTACAACTCAATAACAATGAAATCTAATTAATAATGGTCAGAGGAACTAAAAAGCATTTTTCCAAAGAAGACATCCAAATGGCCAATGGGCACATAAAAAAGTGCTGAGCATCACTCATCATCAGAGAAATGCAAATCGAAACCATGCTGAGATATCATCTCATCCCTGTAAGAATAGCTATCATCAAGAAGACAAGAGAGATAGGGATGGCTGGGTGGCTCAGTCCATTGAGGGTCTGCCTTTGGCTCAGGTACGATCCCAGGATCCTGGGATTGAGTCTCACATCGGTCTCCTTGGTCAGCGGGGACCCTGCTTCTCCCCGTGCCTGCTGCTCCCCCTGCTTATACTCTCTCTCTGACAAATATAAATAAATAAATTAATTAATTAAATCTTTTAAAAAAGGAAGACAAGAAATAACAAGTGTTGGTGAGGATATGGAGAATAGGGAAACCTTGTGCACTGTTGCTGGGAATGTAAACTTGTTTAGCCACTATGGAGAATAGCGTGGATGGTTTTCAAAAATTAAAAATAGAACCACCATTCAATCCAGCAGTGCCACATATGAGTATATATGCAAAGGAAATGAAAACATGTTACCAAGAGACATATGCACTCCCATGTTCATTGCAACATCACTCACAATAGCTAAGACATGGAAGACGTAATTTGTTTCGTAAGCGTCGGTGAATAGATGAATGGATAAAGATAGTGTGGTATGTAGATATACAATAGGATACTAATCAGCCAGAAGAAAAAAAAAAAATCCTGCTATTTTCAACAACATGGAAGAACCTTGAGGATGTTATGCTAGGTAAAAAAGTAACACAGAAAAAGACAAAGACCGTATCATCTCTCTTACATGTGATACCTCTTGAAATGGTGGTTTCCAGAGTTTGGAGGTTAGAAGAACAAGACAGATGTTGTTTAAGGTTACACACTTGCAACTGGTAGATAAAGTCCTGGACCTAATACAGAGCACAGTAATTATACACAATAAAACTGTATTATAAACAGGAAACTTGCTAAGTAGGTAGATCGGAATTGTTCCCCAAACTAGAAGAAATGATAATTATGCAATGTAACAGCAGTATTAGCTAATGCTGCAATGCCAATCATACTGCAAACAATCAATACATTTTACAACCTTGGGGTGCCTGGGTGGCTCAGTGGGTTAAGCCTCTTGCCTTCAGCTCAGGTCATGATCCTGGGGTCCTGGGATCGAGCCCCGCATCAGGCTCTCTGCTCAGCAGGGACCCTGCTTCCCTTCCTCTCTCTCTGCCTGCCTCTCAGCCTACTTGTGATCTCTCTCTGTCAAATAAATAAATAAAAATCTTTAAAAAAATATATTTTACAACCTTAAACTTACACATAATGTTATATACAAGTTATATCTCAATTAAAAAATAATGACTTGTTCCTACAAAGGGAATTTCTATAATCTGGCATCTTAATTTATTCTGACATAGTTGCAGAAGAATTCATTGTTTCTTTACAGAATATCAGTGCTTTGTTAAGAGAAAAGCAATCACAAATGTATACTGACAAAAAGTATGAAAATTACAAGACGAGAGTAAAAATAGTATATTTGAAACTTTAATCAGAAATCACCTTCTGAATCAGTTTATTATTCTAAAAAGCCAATATAATTATTTATGAATTACCTCAATAATTTCTTATGTTAAATGTACAAGGCATATTGATTGCTCAAATGACTTCTCTCTAATAAGTGTTATTTATTATTCTTAAATGGAAGAAATTGCCACAACTGAAAAGATCTAGAAGTACAATCTAAAATTTATAAGAAGGCACAAAAAGAAAGTCCTGAAGCATCTGTAAATATAAGTGTCACAGAATATACAGAACAGGATCACATACATCATCAACAGTTTTCCTACTTCACAGTTATAAGCTTGTAGCATTTATAATTTTTCAACATTTTAAAATATATCAAAATAGGAGAACATTAGTCTTATGCTGTCTTTTTGTATTAGTGTAGTCTTAAATAGAGTCAACAAATGTTTTCTAAAACTTTTACAAATCTAATTTTTATTACTGAAATCAAATAATGATAACACATGAAAATAGTTACATTAAGCATAAAATCAATATAGTGACAAATTTTCTGCTACTTTAGATTATCTGTTCAAATGTTCTGATATGGACAATCAAGAGTAGACTCTTTTCTGATAAGTACATAAACATCTTCTACAATCTTCAGGGAAATTTTTCTACAGGAAAATAATTAGGATTGCCCTTGATTTTGTATTGTATATTCCCCACAATTACTATGATGTTAGAAAAAATACACACACATATATATTATGTGTGTGTGTTTTGAGAAAAAAATTAAAATTATATCTGTATATTGCTTAAATTCAAATTTGGCCTCCACAACTGTGAGACTACTCTTCAGTTTCTTAATTGCTGTTTCCTGTGTTTTATCTCCTATAAAATGAGAATAACTTTAGAAGTCCTTTCATGTGGTTAAGCTTCAAATGAAATGATGCATGTAAAAGTGTCCAAGTCAAAGCCTGACAAGTAGTGAGCAATTAAGAAAATTGCCTGTTCTTATCTGTTCTGATTTTTACCTATATATTGGATGATCTCTGCCCCATACACCAAGAGACAAAGAGCGGAATTCAAGGCTTGTGCCTACATCTTTGGGGACACATAAGAGTAGAGGGCTTCAACTCTTTTGTGGATGAGTAAAAAACAAGAGAGGTAATGAAGACGAGTAAACAAAAATAATAAATGGTATTTAGAAAAGTACTATGAATGGGAAAAAAGGAGCCTTGGTACATGCTGTTCAGTCTGCCTGGAAAGATTTTTCACTATATATTCCTATGGTATGCTTTCTTACTTTATTATGGTCTCTGTTAAACATCACCTTCTCAGAAACACCTTCATGGGTAATCTCATCTACTGATACAACTTTCTTTCCCCTTATCTTGATTTATTTTTCTTCTCTCCTATTAGTTATAACTACTTGGCCCTTTTAAACCTATTAGTGATGGCCAACTTGGCTATCTATCTATCAACTGTCTATCTTGGTTTTTATTTCTTCCCACTAATAGATGACCCTTAACAGCAGCGACTGTTTTCTTATCATTCAATGTCTTACTGTATCTTTACTGTTCAATATCTAATAAAGAGAAAAGCATCTTCACAAGGTAGGTACATAACTGTTTGAGTGAGTGGATTAATGTATACTGTTTGAAAGAACTATATTAGTCAAAGGCAATAGTTCCTCTTAAGGCAAGTGTCTGACCAATGTATACATCATATAGGTGTATTTGCAACTGAGTGTCACTAAAATTTACTATCAAATATAGGACAGATTTTGTGTTATAAACTGCACATGTATTATATTTCTTCACAGTGCCCCAATGAAGCAAGTAACATTTAGATTTCTGTTTTGCCAATAAGAAAATGCAGCTTAAAGAGGTTGAATAACTTATCCAGTTAGTGATTGAAAGAGTCAGGATAATACTTTGTGCCCAATTTTATTTCATTGATAAAGAGATACACACATGAACCATATACCACAATTCCACCCTACATATAGAAGAGCTACTCAAAGATCACATCCTTCCATGATGGCTCAATAGCACCATTTTCAGGTACAAAGCCAAAAATATTATAAAGCACACTTGAAACCCTGACCCACTTAATGCCAGATCAAAGAGTTATGCATATTAGCTAATTAGGAACTAACTGAAGGTCTTTAAATCTTCTAAGTAATGTATTTTATATAGAAATTAGCAAAACCATTGCCAAATTACAGGTTCATTTGGCTGAATGTTATATTTTGCTATAATAACGAGTGTTCCAAATATTGAAAGCCTTTAAAAATCAATGAATATTGCTCCTGTGTAAACATCAGGCTGTAGACCACATACAACTACATCATAGATTTTCAGTGAGGTGGTAATTGTGGACAAAACTGCAATGGCAATTTACTCCGCAGTGATGTATTTTCATAATACCTGTGCTCACTGAGAATTCTTAGTCTCCTCCCTCCCCCTCTGAGAAATAAGAGATTATGGATTGGAGTTAATTGTTAAGATTTTATTATGATAATCAGCCTTGCTTCTATTTATAGAACAGGTGTTTCTTATATTCAAAATACTATTGGCCAAGAGAAACTGATAATCATTTTGGCATCTTATGAATTGAGTAAGGAAGTGTTTATTTCTGATTCTCATTATGAAATGTGAAAACTGTGCAATGCAGTTATCAATACCATCATCAGAAATTCTACAATATGTACATATTATCAGACACTGGGACACATGTATAGTTTGTAGATTGAAATTATCTCTAGGGCACCTGGATGGCTCAGTGGGTTAAGCTTCTGCCTTCGGCTCAGGTCATGATCTCAGGGTCCTGGGTTCGAGTCCCACATTGGGCTCTCTGCTTGGCAGGGAGCCTGCTTCCTCCTCTCTCTCTCTGCCTGCTTCTCTGCCTACTTGTGATCTCTGTCTTTCAAATAAATAAATAAAAATCTTAAAAAAAAAAAAAAAGAAATTATCTCTAGAAGAATGGCACAGGTAAGCCAAAGGTTGAAAGAATGTCAGCTGAGGTTGGAGAGATACCTTAAGTAATTATAATTATTTTCCTTGCTTTGAAAAATATTAGATATATGGAAATAGTGAATAGGTTCAAAAATTAAGTCTGTTACTCATGATCTCTGCAGAAACAGGTTTTCTTTACCAATTATTAATTCTCCCTCTCCCCACTCCCCCGCACTGGCTTAACTACCACATGTAAACTCAAACCAAGTTTCTTGTTTTAAATACTGTTTTAACAGCCAGTGACAATGTTGATGACTTAAATCCTTCCTAAGCATTTCCTTTCATTGGGTTTTCTAACACCACATCATACTGATTTTTCTCTTAAAGGTGTAAGTACTCTTCTTCCTCTTTTGAAGTCATGCCTTTGTTTACTGAGCCATTAAATGCTGACATTCCTCAAGTTTGGGTCCTAGAACTTCATTCTTTTATCATTTTCAAGAACCATGATATTAGAATATACCTATAAATACACTATACCTAAATGTATATCTCTAGTCCAGAAATTTTCTATCAGCCCCGAACTCCTATTACATCTTTTCATAGGCAATATAAATTCTTTTTATTTCAAAAATGACTTTATGATCTTAACTTTCAAGTCTCATCAATTTCCAGTGATACTCATCTTACTAGATTGTGTAACACTCAATCCTGTGATTCATCATTCTTTTTCTCCTCTAATTCCCTGTATTTCATGTATCCCTGAATATTGCCAATACTATATTCTACATCTTGAATATTTTTACCTGGTCCCATTCCATTCACAATCATCATAGCTAGTCTCTTTCCTGATTTATCAAAATAGACTCCAAACTATTAGCAGCCATGACTGCACTGTTCCTTCCTCGAAGCTCTTCTCTACAATGCAACAAAATTATTCCTGAAATCAGGCCTAATAAAGCTAGTACCTTGCTTAACTCATTTCAGTGGCTTCTCACTAAGCTTCATTCAAAAGGGAATAGGTATTTCAAACAGAGATGATTAATTCAAGAAATTGTTTACTGCCATGGTTGAAAGCTAAAAGATCAAAAATTGAGATGATCGAGAGTTTAAACACAGGAAAAAGCTACCATATCCAGCATTAAGGAAACAAAGGGGAAAAGTATTATAAGATTTTAAGGACTAGAAAGAGGGGTACTATTGGGATCTTGATCAGATTTCTGAGGAAGCTTCATGCAGCTGGTGCAGAGTGGCAATAGAATTGTGGATCCTACTGCTGCTGCCACAATGTTGATGGAAACTAGGAAACAGGAAGAAAATCATAACTTTCTTCTTCCTATATTCCAATTTCCCTCTAGCCTGTTTTTTTTTTTTTAAGGTGAGACTTTTTTTTGAGTGTTCCAGGATTCATTGTTTATGCACCACACCCAGAGCTCCATGCAATATGTGCTCTAACCAGCTTTCTTAATGGCAGAGTTTAATAGACTGCAACCCCCACCCCAAGAACTATGTCTCTGTTTATTCTGACTGCTACATCAAAAATAGCATAAACTATTATAAACATCAGAAATTTATTTCTCACTGTTCTGGAGCTGGAAATTCTAAGATAAAATTGCTGAAAGATTCAGTGTCTTTAAGGACCTGCTTTCTAGTTCACAGAGAACCATCTTCCTGGTGTATCCTCAACACAATAGAAGGGGAGAAGGAGTATTCGGGAGTCTCTTTTATTAAGACACTAATCTCATTCACTTCTTAAAGGTTGCATCTCTAAATACCATCATATTGGAGTTTACAGTTTCAACATTGTAATTTGGGGGAGGCAGGGGATGACACAAATATTTAAGCCACAGAATTTTCCCCCTGGATATCAAAATTAATGTCCTTCTTACATATAAAATACACTCATTCCATTCCAGTAGCCCCCAAATTCTTGACTTATTTCAGCATCAACGCAAATTCAAAAACCCAAATCTCATCTATAAATCCGGGGCACCTGGGTGTCTCAGTTGGATGAGTATCCAACTCTTGGTTCTGGCTCAGGTCATGATTTCAGGGTTCTGGGATTAAGCATCACATGGGCTCTGTGCTCAGCACTGAGTTTGCTTGATATTCAATCTCCCTCACTCCCTCTGCCCCTCCCTGTGCTTTCTCTCTCTCTCTCAAATAAATAAGTAAATAAAATCTTTAAAAATAAATAAATAAATAAATAAATATCATCTAAATCACATATGGTGAGAGTCAAGGTGTTTCTCGTCCTGAGGTAGAATTCCTCTTTACCTGTGAAACCAAATAAATTGTGTGCCTGGTAGAGGGGCACCTGGGATGCTCAGTCAGTTAAGTGTGACCTGCCTTTTGCTCAGGTCATGACCCCAGGGTCCTGGGATTGAGCCCTACATTGGCCTCCCTGCTCAGCAGCTCTGCCTGCTACTCCACTTGCTTGTGTTCTCTCTCTTTGTCAAATAAATAAACAAAATCTTTTTAGAAATTTAAAAATGAAATGGTAGGAAAGACTTTTTTTTTTGCCCCTGTCTCCATAACTCCCATTTGCCTACTCCTCTTCCCCTTCTCACATACACCCCATCTTGCAACACACACACACTGTGGGCCTGTAACTCCTGATAGCCTTAAGGTCGTTTTTCCATTGTCTTGGGGAATAGCTCCTAGCTTCTGTTGAGATAGTGGATTCACACTAATCTATCAAGTGTTCCCTCTAAACAAGTTTCCTTATTTTTTTCAGTATGTCTAGCCTGTGAATTTTCCAAATCTTTAAATTCTGCTTACTCTCTGAGTAATAGTTCCATCTTTAAATCAGTTTTCTCTTCTTACATTTTATTGTAAGCAATCAGAAGGAGTGAGACTTCTCTTCAATAATTTGCTTAGATGTTTCCTTAGCCAAATATCCAATTTTATATCTTGCAAGTTCTACCTTCCACAAAACACAAGACATGAACATAACTCAGGCAAGTTCTTTTCCACGTTATAACAAGGATCACCTTTCTTCTAGTTTCCAATAACATTCCTCATTTCTGTATGAGACCTCATCTGAATAGCCTTTACTTTTCCCGTTTCTGTCAACATTCTATCCAAGATTACTTACTCTCTAACCAGAGAGAGGCTTTCTCTCCAGTTCTTTTTTCTTCTGAACTCTCACGAGAATCACCTCTTATAGTCCATTCACAACAATGTAGGGTTTTGTTTGTTTGTTTGTTCATTTTTTAACATGCACAATCAAAGTCTTCCAATCTCTATACACACTACCCAATTCCACAGCCACTTCTATGTGTTTCAGGTATTTATTACTACAGTACCCCATTTTTGGTACCAGCTTCTATCTCAGTCTGTTCTGATTGCTACAACAAAAATATCAGACTGGGTGTCTTATAAACAACAGAAACTTATTTCTCACAATTCTGGAGGCTTGGAAGTCCAAGATTCAGTGTCTGGTAAGATCCCAACCTCCTAGTTTAGAGATTGGCCATCTTCTCCCTGAGTTTTCATATGGTAGGAAGGGGAAGGGCACTCTCTGGGGAATTATGCTAATTCCATTTATGACAGCTTTAATTCTGTGACCATTATGATCACCTCCCGAATTCCTTAACTCCAAATACTTTCACCAGCTAGTCTCCAGGACCTGACCTTTACTTCATATCTGCTTGTATTCACCAAATTTAGTCCTACGTTTTTCCTTAAGCTTTAGTTTCCAGCTTATCTCTTAACTCAAGCACGAGACCTGACAAGTATAGCGACCCATGATGAAAATCGAAACTTCCCATCCAGCAGTAATTACTGCCTGGACATAGAGTGCCAACCAGGCCAGACCACCAGACCAGGTGGAATTTAACCCTCAACTCATGCCTGTGAAAATATACCATGGAGTGACTGGTAGAGTGATGGAGAATTACGTTTATCATCTCCACCAAAGGAAGAGCACAAGCCTCATGTACATAACTTATAGGCATACATGCACATGGCCATGTTTCCTTAAGGTACATGTGCAACCTTATGCTCACCTCTACATATGATGATAAGGCTCCCCTTTCTAAATATTTATTCTAACCCTGAATAAAAGGAATCCATTCACCTTTTTAGGGAGTCACAGCTTTGGAAGTTATTCCCTGTGATCTCCCTATCTGCCATAAATAAAGCTTTGTACAACAACTCTACCTGGTGTATTTCTATCCTGTGCTTCACCAAGATGAGAACACAGTTTGGTTACAATACCATTCTGCTGAGGGAAAAAATTCAACCTATGAATTTTATGGCAGGGGGAGGGTGGAGAGGGAGGAACAAATATTCAATTTAAAGCAGATCCTGAAGGGAAACTGAGAAAAATGGTACTTTTCCTGAGAAAAAAATAGCAAAAACTGCCTACTTGTGATTCTGAAAAGAAATTTCAGTTAAGTTTTTTAAGAGCAGAACCAAACACAAGAAAAAAAAAAAATGTGCTATTTATAACATTGACTAAAACTATGGTTACTACAGGAACTGCCACCTCTGCCTTTTTTAAGTCATTTTTAAGCCAATTTAAGTCATTTCTTTCCCATGATAACTCAGAGCCAAGTTTGGAAACCATAAGAATTAGTCATATTAGTTCTCTTGACATATTTTTTAATATGATTAAATAATCATCTAGTGCCTTCCAATAAAATAAAACTGAACCTAATGCTTACATCTTACTTTATATGGTTGTGTAATTCAGTTTTCCTTCAGCAGGTTACTACAGGGCAAAGGTAAAATTTCCTCATTGAGAGATAATATAGTTACTCTAAATTTCTTGGAGCTGTACTTTAGTGACATATGACAGTTTTCATTAGTAGAAGCAGTGCCTAATAGGTACAAAAATTAAATTGTTGCAGTTTAAAATTCTCCTTGATATCATTAAAATTTAGTTGAAGAAAATTTTAAGTGGGATAAAAGGCAAAATTACGCTGGAAGGTGATGTTATTAATAACATTTTCCTCATTAGAAAGTCAGGAAAAATGTCATAATTATATATTAAAACCAATTTAAAGATGTTCCCTTTAGTTGTACTGCCAAAGTACAAAAATATATAGAAATTAATTGTACTCAAAGCAAAATGTGTCAGTAGAAACGTTTGTCAAAAGGAGATTTATATCTTCAGGACTTATTCAAAAATTTAATGAAGGATTACAACTGGGACTTACAAAAAAATAAAATAAAATAAAGCACTCTATGTGGATTTAGCCTGAGAAAAACCATTTTAGACTGGAACACTGATGATTTAAGGATTTTAGGATTTAAGCTATTCACTTTTTTGTGTGTATTAAGATTATTTTATAAGACCTTTATTAAATTTTGTCTGAACCATTAAGGAATCATTTGTCAAAACGATTTTTCAGTATTGTCTAGATATATAGTGATTTTCCCTTTCTCTCTTTCTTTTTTTATAACTTAAAATATTTTCCTTCCAGTTTACATCACTTTTTTAATGCTAAAGCTACAAAAGAAATTATCTTAATTTTTTTTTCATTTTTTAAATTTATTTTCAGTGTTCTAGCATTCATTGTTTATGCACCACACCCAGTGCTCCATACAATACGTGCCCCCCATAATATCCACCACCAAGCTCACCCAACCCCCCACTCCCTCCCCTCCAAAACCCTCAGTTTGTTTCTCAGAGTCCACAGTCACTCATGGTTTGTCTCCCCCTCCAGTTTCCCCCAACTCGCTTCTTCTCTCCATCTCCCCGTGTCCTCCATGTTATTCCTTATGCTCCACAAGTAAGTGAAACCATATGATAATTGACTCTCTCTGCTTGACTTGTTTCACTCAACATAATCTCTTCCAGTCCTGTCCATGTTGATAAAAAAGTTGGGTATTCATCCTTTCTGATAGAAGCATAATACTCCATTGTATATATGAACCATATCTTCTTTATCCATTTATCCGTTGAGATCACCTTAATTTTTAAGACACAGTTTTATTTTTCATGACTCCAACATTCAATTCACATAAACCTTACCTGTCATTTACTTATATTAATAACATTATGAATATTTATTAGTATTCTGATTTAAAAATATAAAAAAAGATAAGCACTTTACAACCTCATTATTTGCTCTTATTTAGAAATTTAAATATTTTATTTTGAAAAATGACATTTTTTAGAGGAAATGGTTTAAATTACTGTATTTTATGAGTACATAAATGTACCTTAGATACTAAGGAAGTAAATTAAACAGGATAAAATTTCAATGGTAGACTTAATGGTTTGGTGGCATGTAAAACTTTGAAACACCAATTATCTATGTACCGGATTTAGGCTCACAACATGATTTAATACAAGGACTGAATTTTCCTCTATTTCAATGTGAAAAACTAAGTATTCCATATTTGGTTATTTATGCTATTGTCATTTCTTCCGTATCATTGCTTATTAGAAGATGACACTCAATTTGCATTTAAAAATTTTAAGACTGATTTTCACTAAGTATGAGACATCTGCAGACTCTCTGCTGAGACTTTCAGTACTGCAAACAATCAGATTAGACATATTCTACATCTGCCATCCTTTATAATCTAAACTGCTACAAGAAAGAAAATGCATTTCTATTTCATAATGAAAAGGAAGTGTCTGAATGTCAACTAGTACACACAAAAGATTGCTATCTGAGTTGCTAAGCTTGGATTGTTTGACATTAAATGTTTTAGCAGCTAATTCTTATGAATTATTGATGTTCTCATCATTTAGCAAATGGATCACATCACTATAGTAATTAGCACCCTGCCTCTTCTGCTTATCATACTTAATGTGTCATGAAAGAGCTTAGTTTAGGACTTTTAAAAAAAAGATGAGATTTGTTATATTTCATTCCTAAACAGAAGATACTCAATCTAGGTCTTAGGGATAATATTCAACAGGTTAATGTTATCAATGGGGTATGTATGGAGCTACTGTTTTTCTTTCAAATATTGCTTTGGAAGAGTAATAGTAATCTGTTAATTTGGGGAGATTCAACTTTAACATGTTCCCAAGTTAGCAAAAACCACATCACTTCTAATCATGCAATTGATTTTTGTCAGGCAGAGGAAAATTATTTTCAAAAAACAGTTACTACTCTATAACCAGGTTTATATCTACCATTATTCTTTATTACTGATAGTTATAATTGAAAATATTCTACTTTAAAAATACCTTAAACAATTCACTCTTAAATAAATGTTAAATACCTAAAAATAATAATATATATTATGGGTAGGATTCTTTATTTTTGGTTTTTATTCCTAATTTGTAAAGTAGCAATACTATCAGGATTTCAAGCATTGGTGTTACTCGGATTACATTTAAGACTTTTCAAGAAGAGAATAATATTGTCTATCGGGATTTAATAGTCTTACAGTAACTCTAATAAACAAGGTCCATTTTGTTATAAAATTTCTTAATGTACTTATTTTTGCAAAACAGTTCACTTTTTTCAGAAGTCTAGTATCCCTACCAGTCAAGTGATTTTGGCTTCAAACATCCTCTATTAAGAAACTCATTTAATTTGGGAAGAAAAATCATGTCAGCAGCTCTTATACCTTGCCTAACTGAATATCAAAAATGAAGGTCCAGGATTTCTCTCAAATAGCTCTCCATCAGTTTGTTTGTTTCTACTGGCAATAGAATTGTTTCTAATTTTCAGCCAAGTGATTCCATGTTTTTTGAGGTCCTGGGGTTTTAAGAATGTGATGAAACAAAACCCAAGAAGTATACAGAGAAAATATCTCTGTATTACGTATTTGCTTTTGACCATCCATAAAACGATGAAAATTGCATTTGCTTTCTATCTATAGTTCCCAGGTACTGGGCTGTCAGAACAATAAGAATTGTATAATGAGGAAATAGTTTTATTGACTGATACTAATTATATCCCTAATAGCTTGAGAGACTACATATACCTGTAGGAGAGTATTACATAGAAATTACCTTTGCCCTATAAAGTTTGAAATTTAAGGCAGCCAAAGTTGATCCTGGTAATCACAAAAGATTCATACAAATCATGAATACAAATGGTGAGCAAAAAACTAAGTCAAGGTAAAACATCAAGTGGGAAAATTGCAATTTTTTTAATGGATTAATGGTAAGTGCCTTATAAAATTGAAAGCTGTGAATATGAGCTCTGTAACTACAGTTGTATGTTATTTTTCTTTTCAGAAAGTACTCAGTTATACTACTCAATGCTCTTTGATTTCCCTTGAGACCTCTTTTACATCCACCCTAGAGTACACCTCAGACCTGGAATTATCAGCTCTTTGACTCTTTCAAGGAAGACAGCTTGTGATTCCACAAAAACAGTTCTGCATCACAGTTTGGTATGAAGCCTTTAGGCTAGTTAATCTCTTCTGGAACTTAAAACATGAGCAGATTCACCTGAACTCTATTCATTGTAGAAACTCTACTACTGCATGGTATTAATTCAAACCATGCTATTACCTTCATTATCACTATAACCACATGGAAATTGCATTTTTTAAATATTCTTTTTAATAATGAATGCTTATTATACATCCATATGTTAAATCAGTGCTACTTTATTGGTCTATATAAAAACATCTATTTTTCTGTTTGACACAACCTTATCCTATAAAATATAGGGCAGAAGACAGCACCAACATTTCTTCAGTGATCCAAACTACAATCCTTAAAGCAGTTAATAAACAATTAAAATATGTTCATTGAAGTGTGCTATATGCCAAACCATGTGTTGTAGATACAAAGAATATGATGTATAAGACACACTGACTCTCTCACTTTAAGTAATGATCTTCTTTCTAATTTAGAAGACTTGGGCAAAAATTTACACAAAGTAGTAAATAAAACCATTTTTGTTACTAACAAAAAGGTAACATAGGATGTGTGATAGAATTTTGTTGGGGGATAGTGGGTGAGTGGGATGGAAATTGAAGTGTTCCTCTAGCTAGTCTAATATTGAAGGTCCTTTTGAGAAGATGACACTTGAATTGAGAAAGACACAATCATGCAATGATTCGAGAAAATACATTTTAGGCAGAAAAGAATAAGGACAAACAAACTGATATGAGGATTAGTATGTTGTGTTGAATGAACAAGAACAGGCAAATATGGCTAGAGAAGAGGTAATCAGGAGTAAAGTAGATAAATAATGAAAGATAGCGAGGATCCTGTATCCATGGGGCAACTGCGAGGTAAGGGGTTGACAAAACAGATTTGGATTGACCCACTGGCCTCAAGCATTTATACAAATATCCTTTCTTTTTAAATCAGTTGAGATGATGAGGTTTAGCTCCTCCAAAAATTGATGATACCCTAAGTATCTAAAAGTGACATCTTCACTAGAAAAGTTTCCTGATAGAATAGCAAACAATGAAAATGATCAATAGTGGTACTACAATGTTTTGGGCTTACCTCTGCTGGATTTATATCCTATTTTCTCCTTAATTCTATAGGATTGTCACTGAGTCTGGCTTTTTAACTCCTCTTTGACACAAAATACCAGACAAAATAGCTGGAAACCTCAAGGTAACATGAACACATAGGTCAAAATAACTAGATTTCTCAAAATAAAAACAACACACTGCACAACATATACCAGCTGAAGCAGAGTTACTGAAAGAAAAAAATAATAATTAAAAAGCCAAAATGTACACAAAATGTCAAGGAGTATATTAACAATATGAAATAATACAAGAAATGATAATAAGGGGTTAAGTGAGACTTGATTGGTCAGTAAGATAGAGAGCTAGGGGGTCCCAACACACATCTCCCCCTGAAAAACTACAAACTGATGAAGATTGCTGTGGAGTACAAGAGAGGAATAACAGAAACCCTGTGAAGCTCAAAAACTAGGATGGCTCCTTATAAAAATGTAGGAAGAATTTTATCTGTCTCACCTCATCCTCCAGTCCTAAGCAGCTCAGCATCAGTTGGGATCCCCTCAGAGGATTTTACCCTATGGGGACAAGGAGAACAGAAGAATTCCAGAAAGACTCACATCAGTGGATGTGTGGAGCCTTTGTTACAGAGGACTCCCACAGTCTTCACCAGTGCTAATCACAGCAGCAGAGAGCTGCCAAGAGTCACTGCCACTGAATCTTCTCTGCAGAGATGGAGCTATCACTGCAGTGAGACCTACCTCTGGGGGCTCCAGTCATTGGAGTCACTGTTCCCAGTCTTTGGAATCAGGAAGCCCCAGTTACTCACTATCTATAGGACCAGAGCTATTACTATTCTGAATCCCAAGTCTCACCTTTGGAACCAATATTGCCAAGGCCACACTACTGCTTCTTTGTACACTTTCCCTGCATTGCCGGTCAGGGTTTTGGCTTATCATTATTGGGGCCATGGAACCAAAGCTCTTCATCCACCCTCTAGTTCCTAACATATAGATTTAATGGGCAATGACTACTCCTGTTCTGCTACTGCCCCTAGGGCCAGAGTTGGGACATTGACTCATCATCCTCTAAATATGTTGTTACTGCACCTGGACCACTAGTACCAACCACCACCATATTCCATCATAGCAGAGCTTGCACAGTTACTCCATCCCTCCCCTAACTGAGTCCCTGATAGAACCCCAGAGACCCATGCCTTGGTTCCTTGGGAGATTCACACATGCTTATACTCCCGAAGTAAGCACCACTGCTGCAGCAAGTGCACCCGTGATGAAGGGCCTAGGTACTGTGTTAGTTCCACATTTGCCTGATTCCAGGACCTTGCCACTACAGCCACTCTAGGTGTCAGTGCACTAGATCTAGAATCAAGAGGCTAGAAGTTCCTCCAAAGTGTAAATAAGAACAAAAGGAGCCCAACACTCCCTGCCTTTGGGGAACTAAATAGTCCTGGCCAGCGCTGCTACAGCCAGGACTTCACCATTCTTGTTTACAGAAAAGTACTATAGTCTCTGCCAACATTGAAGTTAGTTGGTAGAGATGCATAGACATATGATGCTGTGGTAAAACAGAAATTAGAGATGTTACACCTCATCCAGCTAATTCCCTCACATACATCTTTTCCCCAACAAAGTCCATCTTTAAGACTGGAAAATAGGGCTGATATCTCAAATGCATAGACATCAACTCAAAACCATCACAAACACATGCACAAAAAAGCAAAGAAACATGACCCCACCAAAGAAACAGTAATTTTCCAGTAACTGACTGCAAAGAAAAGATGATCTGGGAATTTACTGAAAAAGAATTCAAAATAACTATTTTAAGAAAGCACAGTAGTACTCAAGAGAATGCAAATAGACAACTCAGCAAACTCATGAAAACAATGAATGAACAAAACAAGAAGTTAAAGATACAGAAATTGTAAAAACAATTCAAAAGATCTGGAGCTGAAGAATACAACAAATAAAATGAAAAATGCAATAAAGAGCTGCTACGACAAATTCAATCAATCAAATAATCTGTGAACATTAAGACAAATATCTAGGTATTTTACAATCAGTGGTGAAAAAAAGAAGAAAAAATTAAGCATGAATAAAGCTTACATGAATGATGAGATATCATGAAATGAGTATTCACACTATGGGAATTGAGAAGGAGAGGAGAAAGAGAAAAGGACAGAGAACTTAAAGACATTGTGGCTGAGAACTTCCTAAATCTAAGGAGAGATGTGAACTTACAAGGTACATAAAACTCAAAATGCCACAAAGAGATTTGATCCAAAGAAATCTTTACTGAAACGTTATAATCAAATTCTCAAAAAAAAAAAAAAAAAAATTTTTTTTTTTTTTTTTTGAAATTAGCAAGAGGAAAAAGGACTCATTACATACAAGGAAACACCAGTTAGGCTATAAGTGGATTTCTCAGCAGAAATTTGCAGACCATGTGAGTAGGATGATATTCAAAGTACTCAAATTAAAAACAGGCAAGCCAGAGTACTTTACCAGGCAAAGATTCCATTCAGAAATGGAGACATAAAGGCTTTCCCAAACAAAAGCTGAGAGAATTTATCAGCATTCAGCCTGCCTTACAATAAATGCTAAAAGACATTCTCTAAGCTGAAATAAAAAGATGCTGATTAGTAACATGAACACATATGAGATTATAAAATTAACCAGTAAAGATAAATTTATACTCAAATTAAAAATACTCTAATACTTTAATTGTTTGTGTAAATCACTTTGAAATCTAATACATAGGTTAAAAAGCAGCAGTGTTAATAGTTATAGCTATATTTTTAAAATAAACATCATATAGAAAATGCAAATTGTGATAACATAAAATGTAGAAGGGGCAAGTATATGTGTAGAAAAAATTTATGCAAATGAAGTTAAGTTGTTATTAGATTAAATATGCTATTATAATCTATATTATGAAAATTTCATGATAATTGGGAAGAAGAGATACACAAGTTTGTAATAGATACACAAATGATAACATTAAAAGAATCAAAGACTATCTCTACAAAAAAATTACTAATTCACAAAGCAAGAGAGGAAAAAATGAACAAAGGAATTACAAAACAACAAAAAGGCAGCTAACAAAATGACAATAGTAAGTCTTTACCTATAAACAATTATTCTAAATGTAAATGCTTAAATTCTCCACTTAAACACAAAGAGCAGTTGAGCAGATTAAATAAGAACAACAACAACAACAACAACTGCAATAACCACAACTACGACTACATGGTGCCTGAAAGAGACTTACTTAGGTTTTAAGGATAGTCATAAATTGAAAGTGAAAGAATGGTAAAATAAATTCCATGCAAGTGAAAATAAAAGAGAACAGGTATAGCTATACTTCTAATAGACAAAACAAACTTTGAATTAAATGTTGTAACCAGAGACAAGGAAGATAATGATATAATGATATAATGATAAAAGAGGTGAATTAATCAAGAGGTTGTAACAATTATACACACAGCCAACATCGGAGTACCCAATATATTAGTCAAATGCTAACAGAAATGAAGGGAGAAATAGACATTACATTAAAAGTAAATGACTTCAATATCCCACTTTCAACAAAGGACAGATCATCCAGACAGAAAAGTCAGTAAGAAAATAGACTTCATTTATACTTAAGACCAAACGGACCTACCAGACATATACACAATATCTCATCCAAGAACAGAAGAATACGCATTCTTCTCAAGCATAGGCAGAATATTCTCCATATAGATTATAAATTAGGTCATAAAATAAGTCCTAACAATTTTAGAAGATTGTAATCATGGGGCACCTGGGTGGCTCAGTGGGTTAAAGCCTTTGCCTTCGGCTCACATCATGATCCCAGGGTCCTGGGATCAAGCCCCGCATCGGGCTCTCTGCTCCATGGGGAGCCTGCTTCCTCCTCTCTTTCTGCCTGCCTCTCTGCCTGCTTGTGATCCTGTCAAATAAATAAATAAAATCTTAAAAAAAAAAAAGGAGATTGTAATCACATTAAGTATCTTTTTTGACCACAATAGCATAATAGAAATCACTAACAAGAGGAATGTTGAAAAATTCATAAATAACGTGGAAATTAAACAACAAACATCTGAAAAAATAATGTGTCAAAGCAGAAATCAAAGGAGAAATTAAAAAGAAAATCTTAACACCTATGAAAATGGAATGACAGCATACCAAAACATCGCATGCAGCAAAAGCAGTTTTTATTTTATTTAATTTTATTTTTTCAGTGTTCCAAGATTCATTGTTTATGCATCACACACAGTCCTCCATACAATGTTTGCCTTCCTTAATACCCACCACCAGGCTTACCCAAAAGCAGTTTCTTTGTTTGTTTGTTTTGTTTTGTTTTTAAGATTTTATTTATTTAATTGACAGACAGAGATCACAAGTAGGCAGAGAGGCAGGCAGAGAGAGAGGAGGAAGCAGGCTCCCCGCCGAGCAGAGAGCCCGATGTGGGGCTTGATCCCAGGACCCTGGGATCATGACCTGAGCTGAAAGCAGAGGCTTTAACCCACTGAGCCACCCAGGCGCCCCCCCCCAAAGCAGTTTTAAGAGGGAATTTTATAGGGATAAACATCCACATTAAGAAAGAAAATAAATATTTCAAATAAATAATCTAGACTTATACCTCAAGGAACCAGAAAAGAAAATACGAAGAAGAAATTTAGCAAAAGGAAGGAATAAAGAACAGAAATTAATGAAATAGAGTAATAGAATAAATAAAGAGTAATAGAAATGATCAATGTAAGATTGGTTGTTTGAAAAGAAAAACAGAATTGGCAAATCTATAACCAGAGTAAGAAAAAAAGGTGACCAAAATTAGTAAAATCATAAATGAAAGAGGAGACATTATACTGTTACCACAGAAATATAAAGGATCAGAAAAGACTGAACAGTTATATGTCAACAAGTTTAATAACTTAAAAAAAGATAAATTCCTAGAAACATACAGCTTACAAAGATTAAATCAAGGTTATAGAAAATCTGAACAGAATAATAATAAGCAAGGAATTAAAAATAGCAATCAAAAATCTCCTAACAAAAAGTCAGAACCAGATGACTTTATAGATAAATTATACCAGACATTTGAAGAATTAATATTAATCCTCCTCAAACCCTCCAAAAATTTTAAGAAACACTTCCAAATTCATTTTATAAGGCCAACATTATCTTAATACTGAAGCTGATAAGGTCATTACAAAAAAATAAAATTACTGTCCAATATTCTTAATGAAAACTGATTGAAAAATACTAAAGGAGGGGGGTGGGGAAGACCTAACAAACGAAATTCAAGGGCACCTAAAAAGTTCATACACCATGAACAAGTGGAATTCCTACCCAGGATGCAGAGATGATTCAACAATATGCAAGTCAACGAATATCATATACCACACTAACAGAATAAAGGATGCAAATATTATGATGATCTGAATACATGCATAAAAACATTTGACAAAACTTCGCATTCCTTTTGAAGAAAAACTCTCAACAAATTAAGTGTAGAAAAAGAAGATTTCAACTTAGTAAAGACTGTATATGACAAGTCAACATATAACCTCATACCCAACAGTAAAAGTTAAAAGTCTTTTCTCAAAGATAAGTGGTAAGGCAAAGATTCCCAGTCTTGCCATTTCTATTTAACATGGTATTGGAAGTCCTAGCCAAAGCAATTAGGCAATAAAAAGAAATTAAAAGACATCTGAGAAAGAGGGAAGAAGTAGAATTATATCTGTTTGTAGAGGACATGATCTATACATAGAAAATGTAGAAAACCATAAAGATACTACCAAAAATCTTTAAGAATAAATGACTCAATAAAGTTGTAAGATGCAAAATCAATACACAAAAATTATTTTCATATCTATATACTAACAGTGATCTAAAATAGAAATTAAGAAATCCATCCTTATTACAAAAGCATTAAAACAATAAAATATTATAAATAAACTTAACTAAGTTGGTTCAAAATCTGTATATTAAGGTCTATGAAGACCTGTATTTTCAGGCTTAAAACTATGAGATTGATTTAAAACATAATAAATGACAAAAATAAATGTAATGATATCCTGTTTTCTTGGCTTAGAAGTATTAATGCTGTGAAAATGTCATCATAGCATTCAAAGTGATCTACAGGTTTAATGAAATTCCTATCAAAATTCCAATGGCATTTTTCAGAGAAAGAGAAAAAGGTATTCTAAAACTGGCATGGAACCACAAATGACCCAAATACCCAAAGAAAACTTAAGAACAAAAAGCTAGCCACTATGTTTATTGCAGGATGATTTACAATAGCCAAATTATGGAAGCAACCCAAGTTCATCAACAGATAAATGGATAAAGAAGATATGATGTGTGTTGGAATATTACTCAGCCATAAAAAAGAATGAACTCTTGCCATTTACAACAACATGGATAGATCTAGAGGGTATAAATGCTAAGTGAAACTTCAGAGAAAGACAAGCACCATATGATTTCACTCATAAGTGGAATTTAAGAACTAAAACAAATGTACAAAGGAAACAACAACAACAAAAACAAAAACACAGACTCTTAATATAAATATAGAAAATAAATAATGGTTACCAGAGGTGAGGTTGGTTGGGAAGGCAGTGAAAATAGGTAAAGGGGTTTTAAAAATAAATAAATAAAATAATGTCTGTAAAGAAAAAACAAACAAACAAAAAACAAAAACAAAACAAAACAAAAGCTAGAAGTATCACAATTCCTGATTTCAAGCTATATTGCAAGGCTATAGCAATCAACACAGTATGTTACTGCCATAAAGAAAAAAAAAGTCACATAGAATAGTGCATTCAAATAGAGACCCAAGATATGAACCCATGCACATAAGTTCAACTAATTTTTGACAAAAGTGAGAAGAAAACACAATGCAAAAAGGATAGGCTTTTTAATTAATGGTGTTGGGAAAAGTAGAGGACAAAAGCAAAAGAATAAAATTATACTTCTATCTTATACCACTCACCCAAAATTAACTTGAAATGGACCAAAGACTTAAATGTAAGAACTGAAATCATAAAACTCAAAGAAAACATAGTAATAAGATCTTTTTTTTTTTTAAACTTTGGTCTCAACAATGATTTCCTAGATAAGACACAAAAAACACAGGCAACAAAAGCTAAAATAGAAAAACAGGACATCAAACTAAAGAGATTCTGCACAGCAATTAATGAATTACAAGAACAATTTATGAGATGGTAAAAATACTGCAAACCATATATCTAATAAAGTGTTAATATCTGTAATAGAAAAAGAACTGACACAGCCCAATAGGAAAATAACAAATAATCCTTTTAAAGGTAGGTAGAGAACTGGACATATTTTTTCCCCAAAGATGATATTCAAATTGTTGATAAGAATATGAAAAGGTGCACACCATCAGTAATCATTGGAGAATTACAAATCAAAAAAACAATGAAATACCACCTCCCATCTGTTAGAATTGTTATTACAAAAAAAGACAATAAATAATAGACTGTTGTAAGATGTGTGCAAAATAAGAAGGCTCTAAGATTTCCTCATCTCATGAATACAACTAGTAACTGTTAAATCACCCTAAACACCCAGGAAGTTGACTGAAAACTGGCAGTACAAACTCCGCAACTAGAAGTAGAGAAGAGACCACATTGAAGCATGTAGAAGTTATGAACACATGGTTTAGATGTAAAGAGATCATGGTCACTATGGTGGGGAAGGAGCCATGGTCATGGAGAAGGATGAGACACATTAGCACACAAGGAGCCACACAGGGAAAATAAATACCCATAGTGTGAGAGGGGCTGAATTTGATGAGATCTTACTACTAACAGGGCTTATAGTTTGAAGTTTTCAAAGGTGAGCAGGCTTGACTGAGATAGAGTCAAGAGGACATTACTCTGTTCTTGGTGAGAAAGAAGGCAAACAACCCACAGGCATACAATGTGGAAACAGCTATCTTAAGAGCAGCTGGGGAACAAGGTGAGCAGTTAATTTGCTCACTTTCAAGGATGACCTAGAGGAAGAGCATCCACATCCACAGAGAGACTCCTCTTGGCACCAACCATTTCCTTCCAGCACCCCTCAGCAAAAGCATAGGGCCACCTGTTGGAACAAGCACAGACAATATTTGCTACCTAATGTGATTACATCAAGTCCTGCTCCTCTGCACTCTGATGGAACTTCCCCTTCCTAGTCACATTTGTCTCAGTCCCAGCAAGGCAGGTCACCGCCAGCAGACGACTGGCCCAAATTCCTGCTCAAACCATGTTTCCCAATACAGAAATTTTGCAGAGCCTTGATTCTGGAAGTGGCAGTGGAAACAGGTCTCATTTCACAAACAGGCTAGTGCACGTCTTGTAAAATGTGCCATATTCAGGCTAGAGACCAAATATTGCCCCCAATAGGCAAGGAGAGCCTCCACAGACAACAGGCCTGAAGGATAAAGCAGGCAGGACAAAGAAGTAGAATGCACATAACATACATTGGAGAAGCTTCCAGAAGTGCCAAGCCCTACAGAATAAGGGACCCTATGCAGCAGGGCACTATAGGACCTCTTCTTCATAAGGACATTGACCTCAAGAATAAGATGTACTAACTTTTCTAATACAGAGAAATAGACGTATAGACTTAGACAAAATGAAAAGACATCTCTCCCAAATGAAAAAAAGGGACAAGGCCACAGCCAAAGATCTAAGTGAAACAGATAGAGGTAACATGACTGATAGAGATCTTAAAGTAATGATCATAAAGATACTCACTGGACTTGAGAAAAGAGTGGAAGATGTGAGTGAGACTTGTAACATAGAGATAAGGAATAACATGGCAGAAATAAAGGGCTCAATAAACAAAATGAACAACATGCTTGATAGAATAAGTAGTAGAATGAAAGAAGCAGAGGAACAAAATAGTGACCTAGAAGACAGAGTAATGGAAAGTGATCAAGCTGCATAAGAGAAAATAAGAGTTATGTAAAATTAGAATACACTCAGGGAACTTAGTGACTCCATTAAAGGTAATAACATTCATATTATAGAAAAAGAAGAGAGAAAAAAAGGGGCAGAAAGTTTATTTGAGGAAATAATAGCTGAATTTCCCAAATCTGAGGAAGGAAACAGATATCCAGATGCAGGAGAACAGAGAACCCCTAAAAAAGTTAACAAAAGGAGATCCACACCAAGACATATTGTAATCAAATATGCAAAATATGGTGATAAGGAAAAAAAAAAAAAAAAGCAAAAGGCAAAGGAAGAAGTAACATAAAAGGGAAACACCATAAGGCTACCAGGGGATTGTTCAGCAGAAACTTTCCAAGCCAGAATAAATTGGCATGATATATTCAAAGTGCTGAGTGGGAAAAATCTGCATCCAAGAATATTCTACCCAATAAGATGGTCATTCAGAATAGGAGAGATAAATGTTTTCCTACACAAACAAAAGTTAAAAGAATCCATCGCCACTAAACCAGACTTGCAAGAAATGTTAAAGTGAATTCTTTGAGTAGAAAGGAAAGGCCATAATTGAGAATTAAGAAAAGGAAAACAAAATTCACAGGTACATACAAATATAAAAAAAGTAATTGATTAATCACTTATAAAATCAGTATGCAGGCTAAAGCGCAAAAGCGGTGACATCAATAGTATATGTAAAATCAGTCAAGAGATTCACAAAATAAAAGGATGTAAAGTATGACACCATGTATATAAAACATGAGGGAAGGGTGGACCAAAATTTTAGTGCTTTTAGGATGGGTTCTAACTTAAACAACTGTCAATCTGATACAGACTACTCCATGCATAGAATATTGTATGCAAACCTAGTGATAACTACAAATCAAAAACGTTTCATAGATATGAAAAAAATAAAGGAATTGAAGGATATCACTAAAGAAGGCCATCAACTCACAAGGCAATAAGTAACAGACAAAAGTAACAGAGGATACCTACAAAAATAACCATAACAAATAACAAAATGACAATAAGTATGAAACTATCAATAATTATTTTGGATGTAAGTGAACTAAATTCCCCTATCAAAAGACATAGGGAGACTGAATGGATTAAAAAAGCAAAATCCATTTATGTGCTGCTGACAAACTCATTGCATACCTAAAAACACATGGAGATTTAAGGCAAAGGGTTAGAAAAACATTTATTATGCAAATGAAAATGAAAAAAAAAAAAGCTGTGGCAGCAATCATTATATTGAAAAAATAGACTTTAAAACAATGACTGTAATAAGACACGAAGAAGGACACTATATAATCATAAAAGGAACAATCCCACAAGAATATATAACAATAATAAATATTTATGCACCCAACATGGGAGAACCCAAAAACATAAAGTAAATATTAATAAACATAAAGGTAGTAATAAGTAGTAATGCAATAATCATAGGGGACTTTAACACTCCACTTACATCAATGGATAGATCATCCAGACAGAAAATCAACAAGGAAAGAGTGACTTTAAATGACACGTTGGCCCACATGGACTTAACAGATATATTCAGAACATCCCATCATAAAAAGGTAGAATACACATACTTCTCAGGTGTGCATGAAGCATTCTCCAGAATAGATGATATGTTATGCCATAAAACCAGTATCAACAAATTCAAAAGACAGAAATTATATCATGCATCTATTCAAACCACAATGCAACAAGAAATCAATCACAAGAAAAAAAATATGGAAAAAACTCCAATACATGGAGGTTAAGTAACAGGCTACTAAACAATAAATGGGTCAAATAAGAAGTCAAAGAGGAAATAAAAAACTAAATGGAGACAAATGAAAATAAAAACCTAACGACTCAAAATCTTTGAGATGCAACAAAAGCTGTTCTAAGTCAAAAGATTATAGCAATACAGGCTTAGGTGAAGAAGAAAAAAAAGTCTCTAATAACACAACATTACACTTAAGGGAGCTTACAAAAAGAGAAAACAAAACCTAAAACGAGCAAAAGAAAGGAAACAATAAAGATTAAAGAAAAAAAAAAAATGAAATCAAGACTAAAAAAACCCCAGTAGAACAGATCAATGAAATTAGTAGCTGGTTCTTTGAAAAGGTCAACAAAAATGATAAGCCATTAGTCAGATTCATCCAAAAAATCAGAAGAGAGAAAGAGAGAGATCTCAAAATCAAAAAGAAGAGAAATACAACCACCATAGAAATACAAAGGATTATAAGAGAATATTATGAAAAATTATATCAACAAATTGAACTACATAGAAAAAATGGGTAAATTCTTATAACCCTATCAAGGCAGGGAGGAGTTAAGATGGTGGAATAGTAGGGGGACCCTAGGCTTGCCTCATCCCTCAAACACAGCTAGATCAACACCAAATCATTTTGAACAACTAGGAAATCAATCCAAGGATTAAGACATGAATATGCACAATTGGAAAGAGAGAATGAGGTAGATGCAAGGTTCAAAAATGTGAATTAGGGGAGAGAAAAGTCATGGTGCTTCATGGAAAGAAGTCTAGGAGAGAGGGACAGACTGGGAAGGAGAGGAGTCTATACAGTTTGTGCCCACACTGGGGTGTGGGCATTCACTGGGTCATACTGGGAGAGAATGTATCCCTTCCTGGAGTAGATTTGGACAAGTGTATATTGCCTTTTCAAGGACAAAAGGTCCACCAGATGCCACTGAATGACTGTTCAACATTAGGGGTCAGAGGAGTGTTCAGAGGGCAGATAACCTGGTCATACTTTTTTTCCTGTGATTCACCATGTACTCCAGGCACCTGGATGACTATGTGACTGCTTTTTAGGGACAGAATGCGACCTGAAACAGTACTGTGGGCTCTCCTCTGGGAGAGGAGTGGGTCCATGTTTTATTGGCCTTTTAAGACTTGGAGATTTGAATCCCAGCCATTGGCCAGGGATTAAAATATAGAAGAACTATACCTTTAGATGTGCCAACAGCCCAGGCACAGACAGGTTGAGGGCAAGGGACACAGGAGGGGATATTGTTCACTTTTCTTTGAGGGACTTTTGAACAGCAAGAGCCATGAATTCCTCTCTCTAGAGACAAGAGGGCGGGGTGATGCCATCTTCCCCATCCCCCCTTCCCAAGCCCACCAGCAGGGTTGGACTTCAGAGAGAAACACAGTGCCTCCAGTGGAGGCTGGAGTCACTTACACCAAAGCCACTCCCCTGCACCACCCCTGCAGGGCCATCTTTACTTGGGCAAGTCTGACTGTGAGCCAGTGCAGCAGGCATCTCTCTCAGAAGACCAAAACAGGCCCCAGTATTTACCAAGTCTACTGATTATACAATACATTGAAGTGTCAGCATCAGTTCTGGCAAAAATAGGACCAAGCTTTCTTTCTTTTCCTTCCTTTCTTTATTTTGTATATTGTATTTATCTGTATTATTTATTTTATTTTATTTTTTATTTTATTTATTCATTTATTTAATTATTTTTAGATTTAATTTTATTTCTTCAATGTTCCAAGATTCATTGCTTACTTTTACATTTTTTTCTTTGGAATCAGGCTTATAGGTTTTTGTTCATTTATTGATTCATTTACTTTTTGTTTTTTTTTTTCTATCAGCCTTCTTTTTCTTTTCTTTACTCCTTTCTTTTTTTCTTTCTTTTTTTTTTCCTTTCTTTCTTTTTCTTTGGAATGAGACTTATAGTTTTTGTTGTTGTTGTTGTTGGTCTGTTTGCTTTTTTGTTCCTTTTCCTTTTCTTTGATCAGCTTTTTTAAAAAAATCTTATGTCTCTTAAACAAATCAAGGCACATAGTTAAAGTCCAAACACTCCCCATTGCAAGAAAGGAGAAACTCTGCAGAGAACTGACCTGTGAGAAAAAGCAGCCAAAATAAAACAGCAGACTGCTCCATAAACACTTCCTTAAGTGCCAGGCCCTATATAACATATTACTGACTCTTAATATAGTATTAGTTTCAGAAACAGGAAACATAATAAGCTTTCATAACACACAAAAGAGAGAAACCTAGACATAATGACAAGAGAGGAATTCTCCCCAAAAGAAAGATCAAGAAAAAATCACAGCCAAGGATTTGCTCAAAACACATGTAAGCAATATATCTGAACAAGAATTTAGAACAGTCATAAGAAGACTATCTGCATTTGAAAGAAGGATAGGATACCAGAAAAGCCCTGGCTGCAGAGATAAAAGACCTAAAAACTAATCAGTCCAAAATAAAATGCTGTAATTGAGATGCAAAACTGACTAGATGTAATCACAACAAGGATGGAAGATGCAGAGGAACAAATAAGATATAAAAGATAAAATATAGAAGCTGAAAAGAGGAAAAGAAAACTATAAGTTCACAAATATAGATTTAGCAAATTTGGTGATTCTACAAAATGAAATAATATCTGTATCATAGAAGTCCCAGAAGAAGAAGAGTGGGGAAAAGGGGACAAAAGTTGTATTTGAACAAATTATAGCTGAGAACATCCCTAATCTGGGGAAGGAAACAGACATTCAAGTCCAAGAGGCACAGAGTACTCCCCTCAAATCAACAAAAACATGTCAGCAGCCAGATATATCATAGTGCAACTTGCAAAATCTGATAAAGAGAAATACGAAGGAAGATAACAACAACAACAAAAATGCCCTTATCCTAAAATGGTAGACACTTAAGGTTAGCAGCAGATCTGTACACAGAAACTAGGTAGGCCAGAAAAGAGTGGCATGAGATGTTCAATATGCTAAATGGGAAAAATATGCAGCCCAGAATACTATGTCCAAAAAGGCTGCCATTCAAAATAGAAGAAATAGTTTCCAAAATAAGCAAAAACAAAAGAAGCTTGTGAACGCTGAACCAGCTCTGCAAGAAATATTAAAAAGGACTCATTCAGTGGGAAAGAGAGAACAAAGACAAAAACAAAAGCAGAAATACAAAGACTGAATGAAACAGACAAAATCTACAGGAACAGTGACTTTATGGGCAATACAATGAAAGTAAATTTATATCTATAAATAATTACTCTGAATGTAAATGCTCCAATCAAAAGACATAGGGTATCAGAGTGGATTAAAAAAAAAAGACCCATTGACATCCTGTTTTAGAAGAGACTCATTTTAAACCCAGAGACACCTCTAGATTGAAAGTAAGAAGGTGAAGAACCATCTATCCTGTTAATGAACACCAAAAGAAAGCTGGAGTAGCCATATTTATATCAAACAAACTGGATTTTAAACCAAAGACTGTAATAAGAGATGAAGAAGGTCAATATATCAAAATAAATGGATCTATCCACCAAGATAAGATATAACAATTATAGGGGGGAAGAGTCAAGATGGCGGAGAAGTAGCAGGCTGAGACTACTTCAGGTAGCGGGAGATCAGCTAGATAGCTTATCTAAAGATTGCAAACACCTATAAATCCAACGGGAGATCGAAGAGAAGAAGAACAGCAACTCTAGAAACAGAAAATCAACCACTTTCTGAAAGGTAGGACTGGTGGAGAAGTGAATCCAAAGCAACGGGAAGATAGACCGCGGGGGGAGGGGCCGGCTCCTGGCAAGCGGCGGAGCAACAGAGCAC
>NW_019154087.1:58305605-58493384 GCF_002288905.1 Enhydra lutris kenyoni | reverse complement strand
AACAAGATGGAATTGGGAGGGAGACAAACCATAAGTGACTCTTTTTTACAAAACAACTGAGGGTTGATGGGGGGACGGGGGTTGGGAGGGGGGGTGGGATTATGGACATTGGGGAGGGTATGTGCTATGGTGAGTGCTGTGAAGTGTGTAAACCTGGCGATTCACAGACCTGTACCCCTGGGGATAAAAATATATTATATGTTTATAAAAAATAAAATTAAAAAAAAAGATATAACAATTATATATATTTATGCCCCCAACTTGGAAGCAACCAAATATATAAATCAATTAATAACAAACTTAAAGAAACTCACTGATAATGATACAATGATAGTAGGAGAATTTAATACCTCACTCACTGAAATGAACAGATCATCTAAGCAGATCAACAAGGAAACAAGAGCTTTGAATGACACACTAGACCAGAGGGACTTAGCAGACATATTCAAGGTTTTTCATACTGAAACAGCAGGACACATCTTCTTTCTTGAGTGCACATAGAACCTTCTACAGAATAGATCACATATTGGGTTACAAATCAGGCCTCGACCAAAACAAAAAGATCACACCATGCCTATTTTCAGACCACAATGTTATGACACTTGAAGTCAACCATAAGAAAATATTTGGAAGGACCACAAATATATGAAGGTTAAAGAACATCCTATGAAAGAATGAATGGAAATTAAAGAGGAAATTTAAAAGAAATTAAAAAAAAAAACTGGAAGCAAATGACAATGAAACCACAACAGTCCCAAACCTTTGGGATGTAGCAAAACAGTCCTAAGAGGGAAGTATATAACAATACATGCCTTCTTCAAGAAATAAAGTCTCAAATACACAACCTAAAGGGGCTGGAAAAAGAATAGAAAATGAAGCCTAAAATCAACAGGAAAAGGGAACTAATTAACATTAAATTAGAAATAAAATATATAAAATTTAAAAATAGAACAGATCAACAAAACTAGGAACTGATTCTTTGAAAGTATTAACAAAATGATAAACCCTTGGCCAGATTTATCAAAAAGAAAAGAGAAAGGACCTAAATAAAATCACAGATGAAAGAAGAAAGATCACAACCAACACTGAAGAAATACAATAGGAGAAGTTAGGGAAAAATCAAGTGGGGGAAGTTGGAGGGGGAGAAAAACCATGAGATATTATGGACTTCAGGAAACAAACTGAGGGTTTTAGAAGGGAAGATGGTAGGGGGATGGGTTAGCCTGGAGCACTGGGTTATACGCAAACAATGAATCATGGAACACTACACCAAAAATTAATGATGTGCTGTATGGCAACTATCATAATAAAAGAAAAATAAAATAAAATCATCGATATAATTTTTTAAAAAAGAAATACAATTATAAGAACATATTATGAGCAATATATGCCAACAAATTAGACAATCTAGAAGAAATGGATGCATTCCTAGAAACATTCAAACTGCCAAAACTGAAACAGGAAGAAATAGAAATCTGAACAGGTCCATAACCAGCAAAGAAATTGAATCAGTAATCAAAAATGTCCCAACAAACAAGAGTCTTGAGCTAAATGGCTCCCTAGGGGAAGTCTACCAAACATTTCAAGAAGAATTAATACTATTCTTCTGACGCTGTTTAAAAAAAATAGAAATGGAAGGAAAACCCAAACTTTTTCTATGAGGTCAGCATTACTTTGATGCTAGAACCAAATAAAGACCCCATTTAAAAGGAGAATAACAGATTAATATCCCTGATGAACATGGAAAACATGCATAAATTCTCAATAAGATATTAGCTAATGGAATTCAAGTACATTAAAAAGATTATTCACCATGACCAAGTGTGATTTATTCCTGGGCTTCAGGGGTGGTTCAGTATCTACAAATTAATCAACACAATACACCACATTAATAAAAGAAAGGATAAGAACCATAATATCCTCTCAATAGATGCAGAAAAAACATTGTTCACAATACAACGTCCTTTCATAATAAAAACCTTCAAGAAAGCAGGGATAGAAGGAACATACCTCACCATCATAAAGTCCATATACAAAAGACCCACAGCGAATATTATCTTCAATAAGAAAAAACTGAGAGCTTTTCCTTAAGGTCAGGGATACGACAGGGATGTCCACTCTCACCACTGCTGTTCAACATAGTATTGGAAGTCCTAGCCTCAGCAGCCGAAACAAACAAACAAACAAACAAACAAATAAACAAAGACATCCAAATTGGCAAGGAAGAAATCAAACTTTCATTCTTCACAGAATACATGATACTGTATGTAGAAAATCTAAAAAACTTGAAAGTCTCCACCAAAATATATATATACATATGTATATGATTGCTACATGGATTCAGTAAAGTGGGATACAAAATCAACGTACAGAAATCTGCTATATTTCTTTACACTAATAATGAAGCAACAGAAAGAGAAATCAAGGAATCATTCCCATTTAAAATCAGAAATCATAAGATACCTAAGGATTTGGTGCCTGCTTGGCTTAGTCCTTATGATGCTGCCTTTAGCTCAGGTCATGATCCCAGGGTCCTGGGATTGGGCCAACATTGGGCTCCCTGCTCAGCAGGAAGATTGCTTCTCCCTCTGCCACTCCCCCTGCTGTGTTTCCTCTTTTGCTGTGTATCTCTCTGTGAAATAAATGAATAAAATCTTTTAAAAGAAAAAAAAAGATACCTAGGAATAAATCCAACTAAAGAGTTAAAAGATCTGTACTCTAAAACTGTAGAACACTTATGAAAGAAATTGAAAAAGACACAAAATGGGAAAACATTCTATGCTCATGGATGGGAAGAACATTTTAAAAATATGTATGCTACCCAAAGCATCTACACATGCAATGACATCCTTACCAAAATAAAACCTGTATTTTTCACAGAGCTAGAATAAACAATTCTAAAATTTGTTTGGAACCAGAAAAGATTCTGAATACCTAAAGTCGTGTTGAAAAAGAAAACCAAAGTGGGAGGCATCACAATTCCAGATTTCAAGCTGTATTGCAAAGCTATAATCATCAAGACAATGGTACTGACACAAAAACAGAGACATAAATCAATGAAACAGAATAGAGAACCCAGAAATGGACCCAGAACTATATGGTCAACTAATCTTCAACAAAGCAGGAAGGAATATCCAATTGAATAAAAGACAAACTCTTCAACAAATGGTCCTGGGAAAACTGGACAGCAACATGAAAAATAATGAAGTCAGACCACTTTCTTACACCATATACAAAAATAAATTCAAAATGGATAGAAAACCTAAATGTGAGACATGAAACATCAAAACACTAGAGCAGAACATAGGCAGTAACTCCCTTGATCTCACCTGCAGCCACTCTTTACTAGACTCCTCTCTGGAGGTAAGCAAATCAAAACCAAAAATGAACTATTGTGATCTCGTCAAGATAAAAAGCTTCTGCTTGGTGAAGGTAACAATGAACAAAAGTAAAAGGCAACTAATGCAAAGGGAGAAGATATTTGAAAATGGCATATTGGATAAAGGATTAATATCCAACATCTATAAGGAACTTCTCAAACACACTCTGAGAAAAATAATCCAGTTAGAAAATGGACAGAAGACGTGAATAGTCACTTTTGCAAAGAAGATGTTGAGCTTGTTAACAGCTGCATGAAAAAATGCTGAACATAACTAATCATCAGGGAAATACAAATCAAAACCACAATGAGACACTACCTCATACCTGTCAGAATGGCTAAAATTAACAGCTCAGGAGACAACAGATATTGGCCAAACTGTGGAGAAAGGGAATGCTATTTTATTGCTGGTGGGAATGCAAATTGGTGCAATCACTCTGGATAACAGTATGGAGGCTGCTCAAAATTTAAAAATAAAACTATCCTATGACCCAGCAAGTGTGGTACTATGTATTTATCCAAAAGATATAAAAATGCCAATTCAAAGGGACAAAAGCACCCTAATGTTTACAGCAGCCTTATCAACAATAGTCAATCTATGGAAAGAGCCCAAATGTCATTGATGAAAGGATAAAAAAGATACGTATGAATGTATATGTGTATATATATATATATATATATATATATATATATATATATATACACATATATACATATACATATATATATATGGAATATATATATAATGGAATATTACTTAGCAATAAAAAAGAATGATGTCATTTGCAACAACATGGATGAAACTAGAGTGTATAATGCTAAACAAAATAATTCAGAGAAAGAAAATTATTATTTCAATCATATGTGGAATTTAAGAAGCAAAACAGGTGAACATAGGGGGTGGGGAGGAAACATAAAATAAGATAAAAACAGAGAGGAAAGCAAACCATAGTTGAGTCTTAACTATAGAGAACAAACAGCATTGCTGGAGAGGAGGTATGTGGGAGGATGGGCTAAGTGGATGATGGGCATTAGGAAGTCACTTGTTGGGAGAAGCAGTAAGTGTTATATGTAAATGATGAATAACTAAATTCTACTCATAAAACCAATACTACAGTATATGTTAACTCATTTCATTTTATTTTTTATTTTTTTTCAATGTTCCAAGATCATTGTTTATGTACCACACCCAGTGCTCCATGCAATACATGCCCTCCTTAATATCCACCACCAGGCTCACCCATCTTCCCCTCCCCTCTAAAACCCTTAGTTTGTTTCTCAGAGTCCACAGTCTGTTATAGTTCATCTCTCCCTCCAATTTCCCCCAATTCACTTTTCCTTTCCTTCTTCTAATGTCCTCTGTGTTATTCCTTATGCTCCACAAGTAAGTGAAATCATATGATAATTGACTCTGCTAGACTTATTTCACTCAGCATAATCTCCTCCAGTCCTATCCATGTTGATACAAAAGTTGAGTATTCATCCTTTCTGATGCATGCATAATATTCCATTGTATATATGGACCATATCTTCTTTATCCATTCATCTGTTGAAGGAAATCTTGGCTCTTTCCACAGTTTGGCTATTGTGGACATTGCTGATATGAGCGTTGGGGTACATGTGGCTTTTCTTTTCACTACATCTGTATCTTTGGGATAAATACCCAGTAGTGCAATTGCAGGGTCATAGGGTAGCTCTATTTTTAATTTTTGTGGAATCTCCACACTGTTTTCCAAAGTGGCTGCACCAACTTGCATTCCCACCAAAATATGTTTCAAATTTTTTACAACTTGTAGGTAAAGGCAACAAATATAAAATAACTTTCATAAAGTAATACTAAAATAACTAATAAATTAAAATAATATATACTTGAAAGTCTTCTTTCAGATAACTGTGGGGATAAGAGCAACTGAACAGTTTGCAACCTAATGGAATCAATAAAATAAAATATATACATAAACAAAGACCTCACAAAGCTAAAGAGAAAAAAAGGCTATTAGTATGAAATGAGTGCAATAAATAAGTTTAGGAGAAAAAGAAAACCTGTTCCCATGAATTAAAGAAATTTCTTTGACAGAGATGAAATTTGAGCTAGAATCTGGAGATTTGGATAGGCTGAGAAAGAAGAGCACATCACTAACTGGCCTGTATTATGTGCCTGATACCTTACACACTTTATATAATTTAATCCTACCACAAGCCCATTAACTGAGGCCCAGACAATTTAGGTAAACAGGCACCTTTCACACAGCTACCTGTTTGTAGAGTCTTTATCTAGACTCAGATATTGACCCTCAAATCAATATGCTTTCTATCATTCAATGTTGGGAAACATCTAGAGATAGGCATGTGAGAGTAGCAAAATTGGGGGAAGGGATGAGATAAACAGTATTAAAGCATCCAGCATTTGTCCAAAGTAATCTGACTGAATCATATGGTTGGTTTGGGAGGAAAAGGCTAGAAGAAACCAAAAGATAAATGGAAGATAAAGCTATAATGGTTGAACTTGGCTTAGGCATTATTGAGAACAATCAATGTCCAAAGGAATGAAATTATAAAAACATCAGTTTAAGAAGAATAATGCTAATAAGCAGAAGTGATTGAATAGAAAATAAAGGTAAAGAGATCTATTAATTATGGCAACAATAAAGTAAAATATGACAGAAGTTTGGAAACATTTTCTAAGAATCTCAAGATCTGAAGTGTCATAAAAATAAAGGGAAAATATTAGTGTTCAATTGACTAGAGTGTTTTTATTTTTAGGTTGGATAATTACCTTGGAAACACTTCAAAAAGCAATTGTATCACTTCCATCTTATGATCATAGCAAACACAAAACAGTATAAACAAAATACTATTTTGTAAATCTCCAATTTTTTGACAGGCATTAGAAAATTAATTAAGGATACATACATGGAAAATAAAAGTAATCTTACTTATTTTAATATTTTTACAATGTTTAATCTCTTTGCCAATATTACAAATGTCACTTTATTTAATTCTCACAATTCCATGAGTCTGAGTATTTACTATTGATATAACTTTAACAGAGAAATAAACTTAAGTGTAGATAGATTAAATAATGTATCCAAGGTAATACACAGTGGATAATAGATCTGTGGTTTGAGCCCAGATAGTAAAGTTCCCAAGACTAGATTCTTAACATATTTTACTAAGTTTACTCCTTATTTCTCCTAACTTGAATGATGGATACAATAATATGACAAGCATATTTTAATTATTTTCAGTCATTATAATTTCTTTTTTAGAAAATATAAGTGGTCTATTATTCAGTAAAGGAAAATATTATTTTTTTTCTGTAAATTCCATACATGAGGTTTTTATTTTGTGGTCATAAATATAATTTTCCCATATTGGCATAATGTAATTGTTTATTTTAAGAATATGTAGATAAGAGGCCAAATTATAGAGGTTGCAGAGGCCCAGTCAAAGCTATATAGAAGGAGAGAATGAGGTTAAATGCAAATAAATTCAAATTGAGATATTTTGGGTATCTATTATGTTCAAGACATTATGACTATTGTGTAATATATATATATGTATGTATGTATATATATATATACATATATATATATATATATATATATATACACACACACAATTAATCTGTGTTCAAGGAGATGGCAATATAGTGGTTGATAAATAATGATACAGATAATGATTCTGATAATGAGTGCCATTAAGGTGTATAAACATAATCATAACTGAAATGAGGAAAATACCAAGTTCAGGGGAAAGATTCAGAAAACACTCTCAGCAGAAGGTATTTTCTAATGCCAACTTCAAGAAATTAGTAGATTTTTTTTGTAAAGACTTTATTTATCTATTTGATAGAGAGAGAGAGAGCCAGAGAGCACAAGCATAGGGAATGGCAGAGAGAGAAGGAGAAACAAGCTTGATCCCAGGACACTGGGATAGTGACCTGAGCTGTAGGCAGAGGCTTAACCACCTGAGCCACCCAGGGCTCTAAGAAATGAATGGAATTTTAACAAGTTTAAAATAATAGAAATATTTATCTAGAGAGAAGCAAAAGTATGGGCTGTAACAGTAGCAAGACACAGAGGGTAATGCTTTCAGGCATACTGACTTGGAGTGTAGCAAAAATATTAAAGGACCTTCTACATCCCATATGGTACTAGCAAAATAAAGACTGTCAGTGGTTAGACTATTTTCTATTTCAATACATATGCCTCAGACTTACTAGGACATACTAAATTTGAAACCCTGATAAAAGGAGTCAAAATACAAGAGGTAGAATATGTTAAAAAAATACTGAATATGGAAATATTCAAAATATGGAAACCCTAAATAATTGGGAAAACATTTCTTCCTATCATAAAAACAGGCCACAAAGGTAAGGTTTCAGTGAATTTGATAAAATATATTTGGTGTAACTCAGTATTTTCAGCTAGCCAGTAAGAAATGATAAATTGAAAACCCATCCTCAAACAGTATAGAGATTTAAGGACTCTTACTCTGAGGAATGGGATATAGAATAAAAGCTGAACACACAGATGCTGAATAGCAATGAATTATCAGCCAAGATAAGGTAATATGAATTCCAAATGTATATGCTAGAGATTGCAATACTGCCCAGGAAACTTCAGGAGCCTGAAATAGAAGTACAGAAATGGGCAGTGAGTTTCTTTCCTGATCTACCAACTGTAAAGTGAGTTAGACCAAATCAGTCAATATTTAAAAGTATTTTTGTAGGGGCACCTGGGTGGCTCAGTGGGTTAAAGCCTCTGCCTTCAGCTCAGGTCATGATCTCAGGGTCCTGGCATCAAGCCCCGCATCGGTGCTCTCTGCTCGGCAGTGAGCCTGCTTCCCCCGCCCCCCGCCTTCCTCTCTGCCTACTTGTGAGCTCTCTCTCTCTCTGTGTCAAATAAATAAATAAAATCTTAAAAAAAAAAGTATTTTTGTATTCTTAATTCCCACCCAACATGTTATACCTGTTAATGATAGAGAATAATTAAAATACAACTACAATTAGAATTTGCTATTTATTTTTCACGTTGGCTAATTTTGGGTTTAGGGTTTTTGAACAATTTAGAGTATGGAAGGATATGTAAGTATGTGATCCAGGACAGGAGGTTAAGATATAAAGAGATAAAACAATATGCCCAGAAGGCTTAATAATTTGGAACATAGCAAAATGTTATATATAACATTCTAATAAAAGTTTGAGGAGCACCTGGGTGGCTCAGCTGTGCCTTTGGCTCAGCTCATGATCTCAGGGTCTTGGGGGTGAGCACTGCATTAGGCTCTCTCATCAGCAGGGAGTCTGCTTCCTCCTCTCTCTCTCTGCCTGCTGCTCTGCCTACTTGTGATCTCTCTCTGTGTGTGTCAAATAAATAAATAAAATATTTTAAAAAAAAGTGTAAGGCATTTGTACTGAACACAAAATAATAAAAAACTTACAGAGCCTTATTTTTGTTTTTCATTTTGTTTTCTTGTTTTTAAGGTTGCTATGTCTTCTTAATTAATTGACGTATTGATTATTATGAAATGTCCTCCTTTATCCCTGGTGAAATTCCTTATGCTGTATTCTATTTTGCCTGATATTAATGCATATTTTCTTGTCTTTTTTGTTGTTGTTTTTAGTGTCTTTATATACAAGGTATATTTTTACAGATGTCATATAAATAGATAAGTCATAATTTCTAATTATATAACAGTCTCTGCTTTTAATTAGAAGGCAGAAAAAAATTTAATGTAATTTTTGATATAGCTGGATTTTTAAAATCTAACTTCATTTAGCCAACACATAGTAAATCATTAGTTTCAGATGTAAAGTTCAGTAGTTCATGAGATGCATATAATACCCAATGCTCATAATGCCTGTCACCCAAATACCCCATCCCCCCACACACCTCCCCTCCAGCAACCCTCAGTTTGTTTCTGTAATTAATAGTCTCTCAAGGTTTTTTTATCCCTCTCTGATGACTTTTCATTCAGTTTTCCCTCCCTTCTCATATGATCCTCTGTGCTATTTCTTATATTCCACATATGAATGAAACCATGTAATTGTCTTTCTCTTATTGACTTATTTTGCTCAACATAATACCCTCCAGTTCCATCCACATCACTAAAAATGGTAAGTATTCATCCTTTCTGATGGCTGAGTAATATTGCTATATGTATCTATATCTATATATATATATATACCACTTCTTTATCCATTCATCGTTTGATGGACATCTCAGCTCTTTCCAGTTTGGCTATTGTGAACATAGCTTCCATAAACATTAAGTGCCTTTTTGGATCATTACATTTATATAATTGAGGTAAATACCTAGTAATACAATTGCTGGGTCATAGGGTAGCTCTATTTTCAACTTTTTGAAAAACCTCCACACTGTTTTCTAGAGTGGCTGTACCAGCTTGCATTCCCACCAGTGGTGTAGGAGGGTTTCCCTTTCTCCACATCCTCACAGACACTTGTTTCTTGCTTGTTAATATTAGCCATTTTAACTGGTGTAAGGTAGTATCTTATTGTGGTTTTGGTTTGTTTTTCCCTGATACCAAGTGATGCAGTACATTTTTTCATGTGTCTGTTGGCTATTTGTACATCCTGTTTGGAGAAATATCTGTTCATGCCTTCTGTCCATTTCTTTACTGGATTATTTGGTTTTTGGCTTTCGAGTTTGATAAGATCTTTATAGATCTTGGATACTCGCCCTTTGTCTGATATGTCATTTGCAAATATTTTCTCCTATTCTGTAGGTTGTCTTTTAATTCTGTTGACTGTTTTCTTTGATATTCAGAAGGTTTTCACCTTTTGTTTCCCTTGCCTCTGGAGATGTGTCTAACAAGAAGTTGCTGTGGCTGAGGTGGAAGAGGTTGCTCCCTGTGCTCTCCTCTAGGATTTTGATGGATTCCTATATCACAAATTATGTCTTTCATCCATTTTGAATTTACCTTTGTATATGGTATAAGAAAATGGTCCAGTTTCATTCTTCTACATATGGCTGTCCAATTTTCCCCAACACCATTTGTTGAAGACATTTTCTAATTATTTGAGAAAGGCTTGTGTTGCTATGTACTTCCCTCTTGGGACTGTCTTTGCTACATCCCAAAGGTTTCAAACAGCTGTGTTTTCATTTTCATTTGTTTCCATGAATTTTTTTCTTCTATAATTTCATGGTTGGTCCATTCTTTCTTTATTGGGGTGCTCTTTAGCCTCCACGTATTTGAGTTCCTCTGAAATTTCCTCTTGTGATTGAGTTTAAGTTTCAAAACACTGTGGTCTGAAAATATGCAGGGAATAATCCCAATCTTTGGTACCAGTTGAGGCCTGATTTGTGACCCAGCATGTGATTTATTCTAGAAAATGTTCTCTCTCTCACTCTCCTTTTTTTTCAGATATTATTTATTTATCTGACAGAGCGTGGGGGGAATCACAGTAGACAGAGAAGCAGACAGAGTAGGGAGAAGCAGGCTCCCCACTGAACAGAGAGCCTAACACAGGGCTCAATCACAGGACCCTGAGATCATAACCTGGGCCAAAGGGAGGTGCTTAACCCACTGAGTCACCCAGGCACCCCTAGTCTGGAAAATGTTCTTGTACACCCAAGAAGAATATGTATTCTGTTGCCTTTGGATGGAATGCTCTGTATATATCTCTGAAGTTCATCTGGTCCAGTATGTCATTCAAAGCCCTTGTTTTCTTGTTGATCTTCTGTTTAGATGATCTGTCTATTGCTGTGAGTGGGGTGTTAAAGTCCCCTACTATTATTTTATTATCATGAATGTGATTTTTTAAAATTTTGTTATTAATTGGTTTATAAATTGGCTGCTCCCAATTTAGGAGCATAAATATTAATAATTGTTAAAGGGTCTATCCAACAAGAAGATCTAAGTATGATATAATATCCTTCCTCATTCCTTACTACAGTCTTTGGTTTAAAATCTGATTTGTCTGATATAAGGATTGCTATCCCAGCTTTCTTTTGATGCCCATTAGTGTGATAAATTGTTCTCCATGCCCTCACTTACAATTTATGTATGTCTTTGGATCTAAAATGAATCTCTGGTAGATAACATATGGATGGGTCTTGCTTTTTTATCTAATCTGATACCCTGTGTCTTTTGATTGGAGCATTTAGTCCATTTACATTCAGAGTAACTATTAAAAGATATGAATTTAGTGCCATTGTACTACCCGTAAAGTCCTTGTGTCTTTTCCTTTCTGCTGTATGTTACTTTTTGGCTCTCTCTTCACTTACAGGATCGCCTTTACTATTTCTGGCAAGGCTGGTTTAGTAACCACAAATTCTTTTAGTTTCTGTTTGTCCTGGAAGCTTTTTATCTCTCCTTCCTTTCTGAATGACAGCCTCGCTGGATAAGGCATTCTTGGCTGAATGTTTTTCTCATTGAGTACACTGAATATATCATGCTAACCCTTTCTGAGCTACCAGATCTCCATGGATAGGTCTGGTGCAAGTTTAATGTTTCTACCCTTGTACTTTAAAGACCTCTTGTCTCAAGCTGATTTCAGGATTTTCTCTTTATCTCTGAAATTTGCAAGCATCACTATTATATATCAGGGTGCTAATCTATTTTTATTGATTTTGAAAGGAGGTTCTCTCTGCCTACTGGACTTGAATGCCTGTTTCCTTCACCAGATTAGGAAAGTTCTAAGCCATGAACAAGATGAACAAAAGATCTCTCTCTCTCTCTCTCTCTCTCTCTCTATATATATATATATATATATATATATATGTGTGTGTGTGTGTGTGTGTGTGTGTGTGTGTGTGGTGTGTGTGTATACACACATATATATGTGTATATATATATATTCATCATATATATTCATACCACAATATGGTATGTGTATGTGTATGTGTATATGTATGGTATATGTGTGTGTGTGTGTGTGTGTGTGTGTGTGTGTATTCATACCACAACCTCAGTGAAATACACACTAGACAAATCTGAAGAGCTCAGAAATCAAAAAAAGGAAAAAAGGGTGGGGGGAGAGACTATAATCGCAGGTGGACAAAACAAGGTGATCCATTTTATCCTGGGTGTATTTTTGTCTGTTAGAAGACACTAATTCCCAAAGTTGTACAGAGAAAAAAAACTTATATACATACACAAAAATAAAATTGGATATAGTGAAAGGAATCCAAAAATGAAGACTATATCTATAAAATGCAAATGTAAGAATGAAAATTTTAAAAAGATTTAAAAACAAAGAGTTGATAAAATAAGAAACTTGCAAAAAGTGGTCACTTTTCTATTTGTAGAATTGCAACAATTCTTTTCTTACATCTCAGGTTGAATTCACAGGTGTTCAGAATTATTTAATAGATAACTAGCTGAATTCAAGGAAAAAGATGAAACACAGGTCCCCTATTCTTCCACCATCTTCCCTCTCCTAGTTGATTCAGCTGGGTTTAATCATCCATCTTGGTATTTATTTTTAATTTGTCCCATCTGGTTTTTTGTTTTATTTTTCTTTTTTTCCCTTTTTAAATTGAATACAGTTTATTTTTAAGTACAATGTATTATCTCCACCATTGGCTTGTTAGCTATATCTCTTTCTTTTGCCTTTTAGGTATTTTCTCTAGTGCTTTAAAGTAACTTATTTTAACTAATTTTATTCTACCCTTAAATAACATTATGTTATTTCACATATATTATAAAACATTTTTAGCAGTGTATTTCCACTTCCTTTTATTTTTCTTATTCTGTATATTTGTATATTTTTTTCTTTATCCTGACTTTATTAATTGTATATACCTTATTTTTCATTAGTAGTTACAACAGTGGTTAATTATAATACTTAAGAAAATATGGAACTCATAATGAAAACATCACAAACCCATTTTCTTCTTGAAAGCATTTGGTGATTAGGGGGTTTAAATTTCATTAACATTGTGAAGTAAGAGAAACGGTAATCAAAGTGCAGGGTTTTTGAAAGTGGAAAATTTAACAGGAGACATCTCATAATAAGCTGGATCCCTAAAGGTCCATTTTGAAGCATATATTACAGAACTATACTACCCCTAATGCAGAATAAAACTTCCCCCTCCAGAGTTAATCATTTTAAAATTTGGGGCATGCAGGGAAACTTTAATATCACGCTTTAATATTGATTAAACATTGCCTGAGATTTATCAGGTACCTGGAATAAGTAAATGGTAAGACCCTTTGTAGAAATGATTTCTTACCTACCTTTGGGATTGTAACTAATTCCAAAAATAATTAGAACATATAAAGTGCTCAGTTAAACCACACAAGGCTGAACAAGATTGGGAGGCAATATTAAAGCCAAGAACAAGGAAAACAAATAGAAAAAAATAACAAATATGGTAGATACAAATCAACTTTATCAGTAATCACTTTGAACATTGATGGTCTAAATGCTCTAATTAAAAAAAAAAAAACAAAAACAGAAATTATCAGAGTGCATAAAAAAGTCTGAACAATATGTTGTCTGTAAGAAACCCACTTTAAATATTAATATACATATAGCTTAAGAATAAATGGATGGGGGAAAATATATGAGGTTAACACAAACAAAAGAAAGGAGGAGTAGCTATATTAGTTCCAGACAAAGCAGACTTCAAAAGCAAGTAAAGTTACTAGGAAAAGAAAAGCAATATGTAATGATAAAGGGGTTAATTCTCTAAGATGTAACATTATCAACAGACCATCAAACTATGTGAAGCAAAAAGTATTGGGATTGCAAAGGAAATAAGATGAAGCCACTATTATCACTGGAGACTTCAAAATCCCTCTATCAGAAATTGACAGGTCTAGCAGAGAATCAGTCAGGACATAGTTGAACTCAATATCATCATCAATGAAAATGGATATAATTGACATCTATAGACTACTTCATCTGACAGTAGCAGAATATACATTCTTCTCAAACTCACATAGAACATTCACCACCATAGACCACGTTATGGGTTATAAAACCTGTTTTAATAAAATTAAGAAAACTAGAAATCACACAATGTCTCTTTTAAACCACAATAAAATTAAACTAGAAATCAATAATGTAAAGATAACTGAAAAATATTAATTCATGGAAATTAACTTTTCTTATATCACAAGGGTCAAAGAAAAATCATAAGAGAAATTTAAAAATATTGAACTAAATCTAAAGGAGAACACAACTTTCTAAAATGTGTGGGATACAGAAAAAAGCAGTTTGTACAGGGAAATTTCTAGTATTGAATTCATATATTTGAGAAGAAGAAAAATCTAAAACCAATAATCTAAGTTCCTACTTTAGGAAACTCGAACAAGAGGGCATATTAAATCAAAGAAAGCAGAAGAAATAACAATGAGAGCCAAACCAATGAAATTTAATACAGGAAAATAATAGAGTAAAATCAATGAAAACAAAAGCAGTTTTTTTGAAGAGATCAACAAAATCTATAAGCTTCTTGCCAGGCTAAGAAAAAAAAAAAGAGGACATAAATTACTAATATTATAAACTAAATAGGGGTATCACTACAGATCTTACAGACATTCAAAGGCTAATAAATAAATACTACTAACAACTTCATGCTCACAAATTTGAATACCTAGATGACATGCACCATTCCTTGGAAGATACAAGTGCCAAAACTCAAACAAGAAGAAATATATAATCTGAATAGAACTATTTTTTTAGAGAGTATGTGCATATGTGTGCATGAGTGGGGAAGAAGAGGCAGAGGGAGGGAGAGAGAGAGAGAGGGTGAGAGAGAGAGAGAGAGGGTGAGAAAGAGAGAGAATCTTAGGCAGTCTCTATACCCAGCAGGAGCTCAGTCTTCCAACCCTATGATCATGACCTGAGCTGAAATCAAATATCAGATGCTTAACCAGCCTAGTCAGCTGGGCACCCCTGGATAGGCCTATATTAATGAAATTGTAACAATAATTCAAAATCTTCTAAAACAGAAACCAGCGGGCACTGATGGGTTCAGTGGTGATTTCTACCAAACATTTAAGGAAGGAAGTATACCAATTCTTTACATTCCTTTTTAGAGAATAGAAAGAAGAAATATTTTTTAACCTGTTCTATAAGCCTAGAATTATCTTAATACCCAAACCAAAGACATTACAAAAATGCTATAAACCAATAATGCAAAAATCCTCAACAAAATAGAAAATCTGATCCAACAATGTATAAAAAGAATGATACACCATGACTGAGGGAGCGTTATTGCAGGTATGTAAGACAGATTCAGTTTTCAAAAATAATTAAAAATAAGTTAAAGTAATCTATTACATCATCAGGCTAAAAAGTCAGATGATCATATCAATAGCTGCAGAAAAAAACATTTGACAAAAGTCAACACTTATTCATTAGGGGAAAAAAAAGAATCCATAAACTAGGAATAAATGGAAACTTTCTCAACTTGATCTTCTCAAAAGATCTTTTAAAAAACCAACACGTGGGGTGCCTGGGTTAGTTTAGTCCATTCAGCATCCAACTCTTAGTTTCTGCTCAGGTCATGCTTGCACTGGTCTTGAGATCAACCCCTGAGTTAGTCTGCATGCTCAGCGGGGAGTCTGCTTGAAGAGTCTCTTCAGTCTCCCACCCCCCATTCATGTGCTTTTGCTCACATTCTCTCAAATAAACCTTAAAAATAAAAATCCCAAAACCTAACTTCATACATATCTGTGAGAAAATCAAAGCTTCTCCACTGAGATCAAGTACAAGGCAAGGATATCCCTTCTCACCACTCCATTTCAATACCGTATTGCAAGATCTAGCTAGTGGAGTAAGACAAGGAAAGGAAATAAAAGGCACATGGGTTGGGAAGGAAGAAACAAAGCTATTTTTATTCACAGAGGATATAGTTGTAGAATATCTGGAAAAATGGGCTAAAAACTCCTGAGACTAATATGAAACAATAACAAGGTTGCATTATACAAGGTTAATATGCAAAAGTCATTCACTTTTCTATATAACATCAAACAAGTAGAATCTGAAATTTAAAAAATACCATTTATACCATAACATCTCCCAAAAGTGAAATACTTAAGTATAAATTTTTAAAAATATGTACAAGAGCTTTATGAAAAAAATATAAAGCAATATCCACAATATACCTTGCTGGAATTTTGATTAGGATTGAGTTAAATCTATAGATCAGTTGGGAACTGACATCATACAAATATTAAATTTTTACATCAATGAACATGAACTAAGTCTCTGTTTAATTTTTTCTTGTCATTCATCAGAACTTTGCCTGATTATGGTGTATCAAGGTAGGTTCACCACAATTGTCATCAATGTATTACTCTGGTAGGGGACATGGGTAATGGAAAGCTATGCATATGTGGAGGAAGGGTATATTGGAAATCTACGTACCTTCCCCTCAATTTTGCTAGAAACCAAAAACTGCTCTAAAAAAGTAAATTCATAATTAAAAAATAATCATCCCACACCCACAGATAAAGAGGCAAATAAGAAAACTAGACTATATGTAACAGAATAAGAAAATATAAGACAACCAAAATAAATCCTAAAGTATTAAGATTCTAAAATTATCACATGAGGCTTTTAACCATATGTAAATATTTTGTAAAAATACATGAGACAAGATTTAAGATATTTGGGAAAACAAGCCCTTAAAAATAAAATTTTGATTAATCAAGAAAACAATTGATTCAGAATTCAGCAAGTGTAATAAAAAATTACAGGTGTCCTTTCTCTAACTGTTTAATATATCTGAGCTGAAAATTAACTTCAAAATAAAAGAAAAAGGACTATGCTTTCTAGTATTTGAGAAAAAAAAAAAAAAACTTAAATTGGAAGTGCATGGCAACAAATCCAAACTATGAAAGACCAAGTATCTGACAAAATGTGACATTTATGCCAAGATAATAATGAAAGAGAAGTTACATATCTTTAGATCTCAGAATGATATTGAAATATCCCTAAAAACATGTGTTAAGGCTCTGGAAGTTCCTTTAAGTGATTCTTTGATTAGAATGAAAAGAGTCTGACAATGAGAGAAGTGAAGACTGTATTTGTAGAGATCAAGTATGATATAGAATGGAAATAAAAATGAAGTCAAAAACAAGATGGGATTGGGAGGGAGACAAACCATAAGTGACTCTCAATCTCACAAAACAAACTGAGGGTTGATGGGGGGGAGGGGATTTGGGAGGGGGGGTGGCGTTATGAACATTGGGGAGGGTATGTGCTATGGTGAGTGCTGTGAAATGTGTAAACCTGGCGATTCACAGACCTGTACCCCTGGGGATAAAAATATATTATATGTTTAAAAAAATAATAAAATTAATTAAAAAAAAAAAAAAAAGAAGAGGCCCCACAAAAAAAAAAAAAAAAAAAAGTGAAGTCAAATAGAAATCATACTGACACATTTCTTTTTCTTTTTACATTATAGTTTACCATCCAAAAACAACTCTTAATATTGTGGAATATTTTTTTTAAGTATTTAATTTATTTATTTGACAGAGAGAGACACAGAGAGAGGGAATACAAGCAGGGGGTGTGGGAGAGGGAGAAGCAGGCTTCCCATAGAACAAGGAGCCCAATGTAGGGCTCCATCCCAGGACACTGGGATCATGACCTGAGCCAAAGGCAGAAGCTTAACTGACCGAGCCACCCAGGCACCACTTGTGGAATGTTTTTTAACAAATGTTTCACTTAATTCCCATAACTGGTATATAGGAAAAAAATATTAGTTATCTTGAATTTCTGTTACCCAGTCATTTTTGCATATTATTTAAAAATATTGATTTTGAATTATGATAATTTTAAGTATGTAAAAAACGTTTTCAATTACATAGATTGTTTTCTTTTCAAGTTTTATCCATAGCCATGTCCTTCTAGGTCATTAACTAGAATTTCCAAATAACACTGATCAATGGTGGCAATCTTGACTACCTATGTTCACTTTCTCACTGTCACCAACTATACTGCTTCTGTATTCATACCTCCAAGTAAGAGGTGTGCAGAAATCAATTCAAGCAGCAACAACCTAACTGATCTGAGTTTCTACCCAGAACATCAAGTCACATCTCTAAGAATTATACTGAATTTACTAATAACTTTTTCTCTGATATTGATGCCACTCCTCCCTTTGATCAGTACTTCCTATTAAATGATGATAGTAGCCATTTATTTGTAATGATTTCAGTATTTCATCATTGGTTAGGAGGACTCTTATTTCTATTATTTTTATTATGTTCTGGGGAGAATTTTACATAAATCATTGCTAAATTTAAGTAAATGGCTCTCTGGCATTTTTTTGATATAACATACAATTTGTTTCACTTTAATTGTTGATGTAATGTTAATGTTAAGTCTAACACTTGTCAGCAATGAGTAACCTGTGCTTTCTATCTGGAAACCTGTATTTTTGGTTTCTTTACATTATCCTTGGCAATTAGTAAGTTCATTAGGATAAGTCTAGGGTGATAGATGCATTTGTTAAACAGCCTGGGCTCATTGACCCCATTTAATCTGTAGGTTGAATATATTATTAAGTTTAGATACATTTTCCTTGTTATGTGTAATATTTACTTCTCCTGCTCCAGCTTTTAACTTATCTGGAAATCCTATTGGGTCCTTTTTAGGTGTCCTGGCTCCTCTTTCTAATCTTTCATCTTTTCCCTTATAGATTTTCATTTTTGTCTATTTTTTAAAGTGTGAGTTAGAGGGAGAGGAGTTTTGTTTTGTGTTGTGTGTATATGTGTTTGATTTCTATTCTTTGTGTTTATTCTGAGTTGTGAAATATTTTCACTTGATTTTACTGATTACAAACTCGGATAAGCAATGATTAGTCTCATATTTCATTTATCTATTTAAAAAATGTATCATCCTTTTAAAAATGTCCTTTTAGGGACGCCTGGGTGGCTCAGTGGGTTGGGCCACTGCCTTCGGCTCAGGTCATGATCCTGGGGTCTGGGATCGAGTCCCGCATCGGGCTCCTCGCTCAGCAGGGAGCCTGCTTCCTCCTCTCTCTCTGCCTGCCTCTCTGCCTGCTTGTGTGTACTCTTTCTCTCTGACAAATAAATAAAATCTTTAAAAAAAAAATGTCCTTTTAGTCATCAAAGTGGTTGAACAGTTGTGTGTGTTAGGTATATATGTTTTATATTGATATCATTAAAAGTTACTAATTTTTTGTTAAAACTCCAGATATATCTGTAAGAAAGCCACCAGGTCTACTTACTGACTCTTATCTCTTTTCCTCAGATCACTTTTTCAATAATAATTTTTCTTTAACAGATTATAATTTTGTTCCCCCGTAATCACTTTTATGTCTCCTAATAAAAACAAATCAGTTTATTGACATTTCTAGAATAACAGAAAAAGTATTATTCTTAAAGAAGTAAAAGAGCAAACCCTCATCCATCATTTGAAGCATGGCTTGCCTCTGCTGGGAAAACCAGGTAGGCACACCACTGTTAACATGCACAAAACCAACATTCAACATAAAAGTTGCCTCCTTAGAGATGTCAGATGGGGGAATAGGGGATTCCAGCTCTTACACCCATGCAGAAACATCCATTATAACTATGCATGTGGGAACTGAGAAGTACAGTAAAAAGATTCCTATATCCCATTATAGCAAAAATCAAGAATACATGCACTGGAAAGGGTAAGAAGAACAGTTTCACTTTTTCAGCATTCCTCTCCCCTATAGCAGCACAGCTCAGTGCCAAGAAAGATCCCTCAGCCTATGATTTCTCCCACAGGGGGAGGTAAGGAAGGAGTAAGTGCCTCATTGTGGAATAATGCTCAAAGGGCTCACTTCTGCCTGGTCCTACCCAGATCACTGAGGAAACTGGCATGGCTAAACAGTCTTGTAGGAACTAGGAGTAGGGGAGTAGGGTGGGAGCTCACAGCAAATGAGCATGAAGCTCAAAATCCACCCATAGAACCCTCAGATTCTAGCAAGGGTCCTGCCCATGAAGTCGATGAGATGTCTGACTTGCAGTCCTTACAAAACTGGCCAAAAGGCTCTCAGGAGATGGAACATCCAACTACTGCAGATAGTGCATACTCCCAGAATAGTGCATGCAAGCCTCTGCAGATTGTATGTATAAGCCTTTAAAGGGATTTTTGCAAGACCTTACAAATAGCATCAACTTGACTGCAGGTTTGGGAGAAGCACACAACATTGAACTCTACAGGACACTACCTGGAGGGAGAATGGGAGGATCTCAGCACCTAGACTGACTTTGCAGGATTGAGAGAAGGCACAATCCTAAGACTTATCTATTAAAAGGGAACAAGAAGAGCAGAGAAGGAACATCCATAAAAAAAAAATCTGAATAATCTAAAAATCTCTACTAACCCCACTAAACTAGAGATCTGCAATAGTAACAGTAAACCCTTACCTATGAATAATTACTTTAAATATACACAGATTGCATTCTCCTGATAATTAAAGATGTGGAAATTCTCAGCAAAATATTAAGAAACCAAATTCAACAGCACAGGAAATGTTTCATAAACTATGATCAATTGAAATTCATCCTGAGATGCCAAAGTAATTCAATATAAACAATCTGTAAATATAAAAGACTATTTATCAGAATGAATGGAAAAAGTCATATGATCATCTCACTAACTATCATTAAAACAGTATGGAAATAGCATAAAAGTAGACACACATACCCAAGGATTAGATTAGAGAGCCAAGAAACAATTCACACATACATGATTAATTATCCTTTGACAAGGTTACCAAAAATACACCACTGGGAAGGCATGGTCTCTTCAATAAACGATACTGGGAAAACGGACATCCACAATTCAAAGAATAAAATTGGACCCTTATCTCACAACATATACATAAATCAACTCAAAATGGATTAAAAACTAAATATAAGACCTGAAACACTAAAACTCCTAGAATAAGAGAAAACTCCTTGACATTGGTCTTAGCAACAAGTTTTTGCATATAACAGCAAGAGCAGAGGCAACAAAAAATATCAACAAGTGGGACTACATTAAACTAAAAACTTCTATACAACAAAGGGAACAGACTCCAAGTTTTGATTTTGTATGTTTTTAAGTTCCCCTATAACATCTTGAACAGTATATTAGATTTAGAAAAGCCAAAATGATACAGAGAACAAGTGTAGAAAGAGAAAATGCAAGTTCTCATTTCTTATTTAAACTCCCTACATTTTCTTTCCTTATTTTTATTAAGACTTTTTAGAGTAGTTTTAGGTTCACAACAGTATTGAGAGGGATGTCACAGAGATTTCCAATATACTCCTCTTCCCACACTTGCATAGCCTCCCTCATTATCAACACCTCCCACCACAGGAGTACCTTTGCTACTATTGATGAACCTACATTGACAAGTCCTAATTATCCAACCCATAGTTTACATTATGGTTCACTCAGTGTTGCACCTTCTCAGGGTTTGAAAAAATGCAATGTATGTCTCCAAAAAAATTATTTCTCCACCACTCAAAAAAATCCTCCATTCTCTTCCTATTCATTCCTCCTCCGACCACCAGCCCTTAAAACTACTGATTTTTTTTGCTGTCTCCATAGTTTTGCTATTCCAGAATATCATACGGTTGGATATGTATTCTTTTCAGATTGACTTCTTTCACTTAGTAACATGGATTTAAGTTTCCTCCATGTCTTTTCATGACTTGATAGCTCATTTCTTTTTAGTGCTGAATAATATTCCATTGTCTGCATATAACATTGTCCATTCACTAAGAAAAGGATATCTTTGTTATTTCTAAGTTTTGACAATCATAAAGCTACTATAAACATTCAGGTCCAGGTCTTTGTATCAATATAAATTTTCAGCTTCTTTGGGTAACTAACAAAAAGTGCAATTGCTGAATTATATATTAACTTTTATAATAAAATATCACATTTCCTACCATTCCACCAGCAATGAATATAGTTCCTGTTACTCTGCATCCCCACCAGGATTTGGTATTGTCATTAGTCCAGATTTTGGCTACTCTAATAGTATATCATGGTATCTTGTTTTAATTTGCATTTCCCTGATTATGTGTGGGGTAGGGTGCCTTTTAATATGTTAATTTCCCATTATAAATCTTCTTTGGAGATGTTTCTGTTGAGTTATTTGGCCCATTCCTAATAGAATACTCAAACTCGATAAAAATAACTCTATGTATATTTTGGATCACAGTCATTTATCACATGTACCTTTTGCAAATAATTTCTTCCAGTCTGTGGCTTGTCATCTTTCTCTTGATACTGTCTTTTGTACAGAAGCTTGTAACTTTAATGCAGTCCATGTCTTTTTTTTTTTTTTTCCACAGACGGTGACTTTGGTGGTGATATATCTAAAAAGTCATTGTCATACCCAATGTCATTATAGGTTTTCTATGGTCTTTCATTTTATATTTGGGTCTAGGATCCAATTTGAATTAACTTTTGTGAAGAGTATAAAATCTGGATCTAGACTTTTTTTTTCTAGCACCATTTTGGAAGGGAATCATTTTGCTTCATTGTATTTCCTTTGCTCCTTTGTTTAAAAATACACTGACCGTATTTACGGAGCTCTGTTTCTAGGCTCTCTTTTGTTCCAGTGATCTACAGATTCTTTTACAAATGCCACATTGTCTTGATCACTGTAGCTATATAAGTCTCAAACTAAGGTAATATTGGTTCCCCAATTTTATTCTTCAATGTTGTGTTGTTTATTTTGGGTCTTTTGCCTTTCTATATAAACTTTTGAATTAGTTTGTTGACAACCACAAAATAACTTGCTGGGATTTTAACTGATACTGCATTGAATCTATAGATCAAGTTGAGAGGGACTGACATCCTGACAAGATATGGTCTTCTCCATGAACATGGAGTATCTCTCCATTCGTTTAGTTCTTTACTTTTGTCCAGTTTGTAGTTTTTCCTAGACTTAGATCTAATGAGCTATATACAAGATCTATATACCAGAGTTTTGGAGTGCTAATGTAAATGGTAATGTGTTGTAAATTTGATTCCACTTGTTCTTTGTTAGTATATAGGAAAATGATTATTCTTTCTTAATTATTTGGTTCTTTTCAATATTTTGTCTTTCTTCAAATCTAAGCAAAAATTTATTAGTATTATTAAACTTTAGTTTTGTGCTCTAAACATTTATATTCTTTCATGTAATTTTTCTTTCTTACAACTATCTTCCATCATGTTTTTCTTTAGCCTTTCAATCTTTAAATCAGATACACACTTTACCTCTTCCATATACCTCCTGTTTACCTCTACTATATACCCATTTAAGAAGGTTTAAAATCAGCTTAATTTACTAGAATAGTCTTCTTCATATCAAGCTATGTTTATGAATGCCATAATGTCTAGGGAATAAATTTTACTTATTTTAAGAGCTTTTAATTATTTTCATAAATCTTGTTTTTTTTTCAATATTCCACTCTCAGTTTATTATATTTTGTTACCTCTCATTCATGATGTTGTTTTCTAGTAATTAGATACTTTAACAATATTTTCATATATATATTTGAAAATTGCTCATCTTTGAATCCTTTTATTGTACATATTTATGACTTATTTTTATTATTTGTTCTGAGTCAGATGTTGTCTGCCTTCTCTTGTAAGAATTCTTAAAATGCATAGCCTAAAAGAAGCCCACCTTCCTATTTTCTGTGCTTATAAGAAAATTTAAAAGATAGCTGTGTGTTGAACTTCTTATATTAGTTTTCCACTTAAATATTAGTTTTTTTACCATAAAATTCTGAATTTTCTATTAAGCTTGTTGATATTTCTTAGCTTCTATTTACTTTCAACTGAGCATAAAATCTTGCAAATAATTCCATTAATTAGGTATTTCATATTTACCCCTTATGTTATCTCAAGTATATAATAAAATCAATTATTATAAAAAATTATTTTCAGTTTTTTCCAGGTTTAATTTACCTAGGATAGATTTTCTTGATAATATTTAATTGGAAATGAAGATAACTAAACATGAAACTGCAATAAAAATCACAAATCATGGGGATATATAAGAGATTATTTTTATTGTATTCTTAAACCTTTGAGATATAACTAAAATAATAGGTTAGAGAGAGGAGGGAAAAAAATCTATTTTACCTCACTTTATTAAAGAGGTTTCATTAAGCTTAAATGCATGAGAAAGATATATAACAATGCATAACGTATGTTAAATTTAAAAGGAAATAATAGTATTATGGCCAGTATTAGCAAAGTTTCCAAATCCTATTTTCTATCTGTAATTTTGACAGACTACTATGTTAAAATGCATTGTTAATAATTGTTTTCTCTACAAATTCTTTGTATTGTTGTTCTAAAAAAATACTGTAATAACTACAGAACAAATATATAAATTAAAACATAAATTATTATAAAAACTAAAAACAGCATAGAAGGATAATAATAGTAACACAGTTTTCTAAATGCCTATATAAAATCCCAAACTATTCTCCTTCCCTAACATAAGATTATTTTCAATTATTATTGATGTTGTGGTTATAACTGATAGATTAGTAAGCAAAAAGTACTAGTAAATAATATTGGCAAGATAAACTGCAACATTTCAGAGATTGAAGATTCTTCTATATTTTTGTTTAAGGATATCTTTTTCAAAAAAGAAAAATTTCGGCTACAACTTGAATATATTAGATTTGGACAAGATGGAATGGTAAATAGAAATACAGTTGACTCTGGACGCCTGGGTGGCTCAATTGGTTAAGCAGCTGCCTTCAGCTCAGGTCATGATCCCAGCGTCCTGGGATCGAGTCCCACATCGGGCTCCTTGCTCATCAGGGAGCCTGCCTCTCCCTCTGCCTCTGCCTGCCATTCTGTCTGCCTGTGCTTGCTCTCTCTCCCCCTCTCTCTCTGACTAATAAATAAATAAAATCTTTAAAAAAAAAAAAAAAAAGAAATACAGTTGACTCAAACAACATGGGAGCTAGGGGTACTAGCTATGCCACAGTTAAAAGTCCACTTATAACTTTTGACTCCCCAAGAACTTAATGTTGACCAAAAGACTCACTAATAACAAATAGTCAAGTAACATATATTTTGTATTTATTGTAAGAATGTAGCATACAACATATATAAAGCTAAAGAAAATATTGTAGAATTATAGGGAAAATATGTTTACAGTACTGTACTGTATTTATCAAACAAAAATCTGTGTTTAGGTAGGCCTGTGCAATTCAAGCCTGTGTGTTCAAGTTTCAACTATACAAGTCATATTCATAAAACTACTAGTACACTATTTAGGTGGACAGGAGATATGGATAGTATCCTTTGGTTTTTCCTCTACCCCTTCTTCTCTTCCTCTTTGGTTATTCCTTATGTATTCTGCATCCCTTGTTTTCTTAATCATTTTGAAGTTTGTCCCTATACATTTGTTCAGTTGCTTGTAAACTGCTTAGTACTTTCAAGGAAAACCAAAAGTTGTCTATGTATTTGTCAAGGGGATCAAATAGTTGAGGGAGTATGTTTCCTACACAAAAGACTCAGATTTTTGGAGTAGATGCTGAATTTTAATACATATTCTGCTGTTATAGCATGTGGCATTCTCAAAACGCCAATGATTTCAAGCATAATGTTTGTGTTTCTTAGGTCCCGATATACTTACTTTTTTCCCCCTGTCTAATCCTTTTATTGATTAGATACAAGCTTATTAAACTCTCCAGCAATAATTCTGGATTTGTCTATTTCTCCTTTGTATTTTGAAGTTCTCGTGGTATGTGAACAAGCATTAAAAGGGTTATGTGTTCTTTTTTTTTTTTAAAGGTTTTATTTATTTATTTGACAGAGATCATAAGTAGGCAGAGAGGCAGGCAGAGAGAGAGGGAGAGGGAAGCAGGCTCTCTGCTGAGCTGAGAGCCCGATGTGGGACTCTATCCCAGGACCCTGAGATCATGACCCAGCCGAAGGCAGCGGCTTAACCCACTGAGCCACCCAGGCGCCCCAAAATGGTTATGTGTTCTTAATTGGCCCTTTATCATATGTAATTTTCCAGAAACAAAGGGTGACATTATATAGAGATAAAAGTACCATGCCAATCTACCAAAAAAATATATCCACCCTTATTGTGTTCATATAAAACAGAGTTGAAAAATATGTAAAGCAAAAACAGCTAGATCTAGAAAGAAAAACAAGAACTGGATACTTCAATACTCCTTTCTCAACAATAGAACAACTGTACACTGACATACAACTCAGCAGCATCAGCCAACAGATGGTAATTGATACAAAATACTCTCCACAAAAACAGAATAAACATTCACTTCAAGTTCTCACATGCATGAAAACAGACCAAATGCTGAATTATAAAACAAATCTCACTAAATTTACAGGAATTGAAATTATACAGAGTATTCTTTGGACAAAATGAAATCAAACTGGAAACCAATGTAAGAGGCAACAGAAAAGTCCCCAAACATTTGGCAACTAAATATTACTTTAAAAAAAAAATTCTTGTGTCAAAGAAGGAATTGCAAGTGAAATTAAAAAAAAAAAAAAGACATTGAACTGAATGAAAATGAAAATATCAAATTTGTGGAGCACAGTTAAAACAATGTTCAGAAAAAAATTTATAGAACTATAATATACATACATCAGAAAACATGCCTCTAATGAATAATTTATGCTTCCACCTCAAGAACAAAAGTAAAAATAACCAAAAATAGATAAAAGAAAGTAGATATTTGCAGACATATCTTAATTAATCAATGAAATTAAGAAAAAAAATAGATATATTAGTGAAACAAAGTTATTTTTTAAATCAATTTTTTAAAGGTTTTATTTAGTTATTATAGAGAGAGAGAGAGAGAGACTACAAGCAGGGTGAACATCAGGCAGAAGGAGAGGGAGAAGTAGGCTCCAAGTTGGGCACAAAGGCCAATGTGGGACTCAATCCAAGGACCCTGGGATCATGATCTGAGTCAAAGACAGATGCTTAACCAACTGAGCCACCCAGGCAACCCTTAAAAATCAGTTGTCAAACATCTAGCATAAATAACAGAGAAAGAGACAAATTATTAACACTTGTAATTAAAAAAAAAAAAAAAAGACGACTCCAAACTCTGAAAACATCAAAAGGATAATAAGGGAATACTAGGAATGATACTACACCCACAAATTTGACAAGTTATTACAAAAACTCCCAGAAAAGAATCACTAGGCATAGGTGGCTCTACTGTAGAAATTTACCAAATTTTTAAAGAACTACCACTAATTCTACAGAATATCATTGAGAAAAGATGTAAGGAATGAACATTTAACAATTCATGTTATGGAGATGATAGGACCCTGACATCAAAATCAGACAAAACGAGTAAACACACACATCCCACAAGCTATGATTCATCATTATTATAGATGCAGAAATTATGAAGTATTAACAAGTATATACATATATATAGACATAGATATAGATATAGATATAGATACAGATATATCTCACACACACACACACACACACACACAAACACACACATACCATGAACAAGTTGAGTTTATTCCAGTGAAGGAAGGTTGGTTTATAAAAATCAATGTAATCCTCCATATTAACAGGCTGTTGAAGGAATCATATGATCATATCATTTGATGCAGTCAAAGTATTTGACAAAACCAATACCTATTCATGATAAAAAAAAATCTCAACATGACAGGAATAAAGGCAGACTTACTTGAAATTATAAAGAATAACTATAAATATCCTACAGGTACCATTGTACTTATGAAATACTAAATGATTCTCCCCTACTATCAGGTACATCTACTCTCATCACTCTTATTCAGAATAGTGCTGGATATTCCAGCCTTGTTTAATGAGAGAAGGGAAAAAAATGGCATATAGATTGGAAGTAAAACTGTCCAAATTTTCAGGTGATATGATTGTCTACATAGAAAATCCCAAGAAGACCCTCAAAAAAAAAAAAAAAATCATTAGAATAAGTGAGTTTGGCAAGATCACAGAATACAAGATAAATATACAAAAATCAATTGAATGTATCTCTACTATTTGAACATGTGGATGCCAAAATTACAAATACAAAACCATTTACAATTGCTCAGACAAATGAGTCTTAAGTATGAATTTAATAATCACATGTACAAAATTTGAATGCTAAAAACCATACAATACTAGCCAAGCTAAAAAATCTGAATAAATGGAGAGACCTAATAAAAAGACAGACAGATCTTAAGTGGGAAGTTTATAGTAATACAGGCATAACTCAAAAAACAAGAAAATCTCAACCTAACATTACACCTACAAGAACTTGAGGGAAAACAAACAAACAAACAAACAAATAACAACAAAAACAAAAACCTAAAGGCAGCAGATAGAAAGAAGTAATAAAAATTAGAGAAGAAATAAATTACATAGAAACTAAAAACATAACAGATTAATGAAACCAAGCACTGTTTTTCTGGGAAAAAAATCAGTAAAATTGATAAATCTGTAGCTAGACTCAAGGGAAAAAAAAGACTCAAAATCACAAATTAGAGGAGAAACAACAACCGACACCACAGAAATACAAACAACTGTTATAGAATATTAGGAAAATCTATATGCTAAGAAATTGACAACCTAAAGAAATGGATAAATTCCTAGGAACATAACCTCCCAAAACTGAAACAAAAAGAAATAGAAAATTTGAACAGATTACCAACAACAAAATTCAATCAGTAATCCAAAAACTCCCAATAAACAGAAGTCCAGGACCAGACAGCTTCACCAAACATTTTAAAAAATTATGAATACTATTTTTCTCAAACTATTTCAAGAAATATTAAAGGAAGGAAAACTTCCAAATTTGTTCTATGAGGCCAGCCTTACCCTGATACCAAAACCATATAAACACTCCATCAAAAGAGAGAACTACAGGCCAATAGCTCTGATAAGCATAGATGCAAAAATCCTCAATAAAATGCTAGCAAACCAAATCCAACAATACATTAAAAAAAAAAATCACTATGATCTAATGGGATTTATTCCTGGTTGCAAGAGTGGTTCAGTATTTGCAAGTCAGTGTGACACATCACATCAATAAGGATAAAACAATAGGATCAGTTCAATAAATGCAGGAAAAGCATTTGATAAAGTACAATATCATTTATTTAAAAAAAAGCCCCTCAACAAAGTAGGTTCAGAGGGAAATACCTCAATATATAATAAAGAAAATCTATGAAAAACCCACAGGTAACATCATACTCAATGGGGAAGAATAGAGAGCTTTTCCCATAAGGTCAGAACAAGACAAGGATGTCCACTCTCACCACTTTTATTCAACATAAATGGAAATCCTAGCCACAGCATTCAGACAATAAAAAGCATCTAAATTGTTAAGGAAGAAGTAAAACTTTCACTTTTGCAGATAACATGTTATTATATGTAGAAAATCCAAGAGAGTCCATCAAAAAACTAATAGAACCAATAAATTCAGTAAAATTTCAGAATACAAAATCAATGTACAGAAATTTGTTGCATTTCTATATATTAATAAAGAAATGGCAGAAATAGAAACTAAGAAAACAATCATATTTAAAATTGCACCAAAATAATAAAATACCTAGGAATAAATTTAGAAGATGAAAGATCTGTACTCTGAAAACTATAAAAAACTGGTGAAAGAAATTAAAGAAAACATAAAGAAATGGAAAGATATTTCTTGCTCATGGATTAGAAGGAAGAATATTATTAAAGTGTCCATATGGTTAAATGTCTATTACACCTACAGATTTAATGCAATCTCTATGAAAATGGAGTTATCATATAATCCAGTAATTCCACTACAGGGTGTTTAGACAAAGAAAATGAAAACACTAATTCAAAAAGATATATGTCCCCCTATATTTATTTTGGTATGATTTACAGCAGACAAGATCTGGAAGGAAACCAAGTGTCTATCCATAAAAGAATGAATGGATACAACAGATGTGAAAACACACACACACACACACACACACACACACACACACACACACAAATATTAGCCACATACACAAAAAAGAATGAGATCTAGCCATCTGCAGCAACATGTATGGACCTGGAGGTTATAATGCTAAGTGAAATAGGTCAGTCAGAGAAAGTCCAATACCATATGATTTCATTCATGTGTGAGATTTCAGAAACAATGAAGAATAAAGAGTCAAACAACAACAACAACAAAATGGACTTAAATACAGAGAACAGCCCAGTGGATGCCAAAGGGCAGGCAGGCAGGGTGAGGGGTAGAATAAAGGTGATTAAGAGTACACTTATCTTGATGTGCACTGGTAATGCATAGATTTGTTAAATCATACTGCACAGCAGAAACTAGTGTAACTGTGTGTTAAATATACTTCAATATTTTTTTAAAAAGTATATTTATCTGCTAAGGAAAGTGTCAGGTTTTTTTTTTTTTTATTTGAATCACTAAATTATTTTCCTTGAAAGTACTTTTTTTTTTTTTCTAATTTTGAGTTCCTGTGCACAGGAAGAGGACAGGATTTGGAAAAGAAATATGAATAGTGTTTCTAATTATTTGAAAGAGAGGGAAACAAATCAGCAGAGAAGTACACAGCAAGGTTAAAAATTGATAAGTGGGAGGCAATAATTCACAAGGTGAGAGGATGGGTCCTAGAAAACAAACAATTCACCTTTAAATAAAGTATGGATGACTCATTTTCTTAGAAAATGTATAATTGGAGATATAATCATAAAGGAGGAGAAGAAAAATGAGAAAATTTATATAACAAATTTTTATTTTCTTGTTGAATTGATAGATTAACTTATTTACCAAGAACCACAAGGAGCAAGAAGTAATCAAGGGGTTCAGTCTTGTAAATAACCACTAAGGAGATTACAAACTAAAGATAAGGATAATAGATGTAAAGTAGGAATGATAGAAATTTAGACTCTTGGATTCATTTGGAAAAAAGCACACAATTTTTTTTCCTCCCCCACCCCCTGTTGTAGCTTATTAGTGCTGTTAGGTAAAAAGGGAATCAGGGGTTTCTTCACCAAAGTCACCAGTCCTTCATAAGAATCCTGCTATAGACAAAACAAAAAAAAACAAAAAAAAATCTTATTTGTTGTCAAGCATGAATTGAATTTGTCTTTGGGGTTATCTTTTTTTTTTTTTTCCTATTTTCTCATTTAAAATGTCTTCTGGTTATGCAAAGTTAATGCAATATACACCATGGTGAGATTCATATCAATTAGGAAATAAAATTATGTGATCCTGAGAGAGGTTATCTTCTTTTGGACTGGACACTATTTTATGTTAAGTACATTACAGTTTCCTCTGGTCAGAGCCTTCCAATGGAAGGCTATTTAGGAGAAGGTGCTCTGAGCTAAGGAAAGTGCAATTACAAAGTCATGGACCTGGAGGCTACATTCTTTTTTTTTTTTTTTTTTTTTTTTTTATTTATTTGACAGAGAGAAATCACAAGTAGACGGAGAGGCAGACAGAGAGAGAGAGAGAGGGAAGCAGGCTCCTGGCTGAGCAGAGAGCCCGATGCGGGACTCGATCCCAGGACCCTGAGATCATGACCTGAGCCAAAGGCAGCGGCTTAACCCACTGAGCCACCCAGGCGCCCCTGGAGGCTACATTCTAAGGAGAACAGAAAACATGCTAGAAGGTGATAGAGGGGATTTCTGGTTTTCAGTTTTGATTTTTTTTTTTTCTTATTCTGTGCTGTAATTCCTTCCAGGAAAACTTCGGTATATAAAAAAACTCAGCATTGGTTTTGTATTAACTGTGACTAGAGAATAATGAAAGAGATCTGTCAGTGTTTGGGACAGAGTGGATCAGTGAGAGAGAGCTTAGAACATCCTTTAAGAAGGGGCTTATCGAGCTTTCAGATGATTGCAGTGCAGCTGCTCCTAGTAGTTAAAATAAGAACAAATGTACCACACAGATTATAAACAGTCTATACTTCAAAAATCTTCAGAAATAGTTTGGTAGAAACTGAGTTTTATATAATAAATTAGCAGTAGCTTATCCCATCATCGATGAGGCAATGGCACCTCCAAAAGCAAGGTAATCTCAGATGGCCATAGGATTTCAGGATATGTTGAAAGTAAAAAAAAATAACCAACTTATGACTATGTTGCCAATGAACTTTTCCAATATCTTATAATCAATGTTAATAAGTCAATCTATAATGTCTCTAGAATTTAAGTAATTTCCAATGGTATTACTCACTCCCTAGTGCTTTAGGGAGACTCACATTCTATTGAGGAAATAGGTTATACTGTTTATAACTATCTAGATATCTTAATTAGTACTTATATATTCCTCTAGAAATATATGTGAATTCATTATCAAAAATATCTTAATTTGAAGAGAGCTTTATAGTTGTCCTATAATTGATCATAGGCTTGAGTTATTAAAATTATTTATGATGAAGAGAAAATATGATTAAGTCTAACTCAGACCACCTTAAAAATGATCAATTTCATTCCTACTCCAAAAGTGCAGTTGTTTCTCAAAAGGAACAGTTAATAACTGGTTACTATCCCATTGCATAAGGAACTTTTTTTTTCAAATTAGTTTATATGACAGACAGGAAATGTGAGACTGGACCATAGGACATAGAAAGGAGTTGCAACTTAGTATGCTGTTGAAATGTATTCTTCAAATGACCATCTACTCACTAGGAATTTTATTATTTTAATAACAAATATTTTTCTCCAGTTGGAGTTCTAGAAGTTTCAAAAATCCATTTATTCCAAATGATATTCAATCACTGCTAGTATCTCTATCTACAAACACTCTATGGCATTATAACTTACATGTTATATAATCAAGAAATACAAAAAAATATTTCCAGAGAAGTGCTTTTAAAACTAAAAGAATGTATGCTAATAAAGCTTATGGCATAATATAGAGAACACCGGAATCTGCACCAAACTTTGAGTCCAGTTCTCACAAGACATTCTAATGAAGTGTATAAATGGATGTTTATAAAAACTGTACTTTATAAAAGCTATAGTATATAGAGTTTTTAGAGCAAGAATTTAGGTGTTAGATAGAATTTATGAGGTAATTTCAGAAAGTAAAACCATTAGCTCATTGATTCTATCAATATTTTAGATCCCTCCTTTTGGTTTAGCACCAGTGCTAAGAACTGGAGAAAATGTTGAACAAAACCAGATATGATCTCAGCCACTATGGAGCATACAATCTTGAAAAGTAGGCAGATATTGATCAAGTGTTCAGCAGCTATATATGAAAATCCAAAGGTGATAAATGCATTGAGAAGATTTCTGATGCTATAATGCTTTTAAGAGGGGAATTTGAGCGAGCCTTGCAATTTCTTTTTATATAATTTCAAGACATTAAAAGCTCTAGGAGTTTAACAAGAATCTCTTTCTCTTTGCTTTTACATATTTTTCTTTCTTTCTCAACTCTGACTCTAGAAGACAATGTACCATTTACGCATCTATTCTATTTTAAATTGGTTCTTGCTTAAACTTACAACAGTGGTGGATGGATTTGTTTTATGAACCATAATAGAACATTTACTTAAATTTACTCTATCTTTCTTCTGCACTGTCCATTCCATCACATATATTTCTCCATTCAAGTTCCTTTCTCAGAAACATGAAATAAGTGCTCTTTACCAAACCTAATTGTACTTGTCAGAAGAAAACTGTGTTGTTGTTACAAAAATTGTCATAACAAATTAAGTCATAGAGAATGTAATAATTCATTTGGGAAATACTCTTTTAAAATTTGCTTCATTTTCTGTAGTTCAAAATAATTCTAAAAAATATTGTACTCTTTAGAAAATGTATGAACACCATAAAGGATGACAGTTTTGTGAAAAGCTGTCTCTAGCTGAATGTTACCTACTTCCAGACTTGAAAACAAATAAATAAACAGTATATTAAAGATTGATATAAAATTTATCTTTGACTGCCATATAAACATCTTAGTAATGTGAAGCCTTCAGAAGGTATGCTCAATTTCTCTGCCACAAAAGTTTGTGAGAAAATATAATTAAATGTCTGACACCACATTTTCATCACAAATTCTACATTCACATTTATCACTGGACAGAAAATATAGTGAAATATGAAAAATGACTAAATCATTTTTCCAATTTCACTGTTCCAAATTACACATTAAGAATGGAGGGTACTAACATAGACACCTTAGAACCAAATACAATATTTTAAGGCTATAATAAATTACATATTCATATAAACTCTAAGTTGATATTTTTATTAAAAGATATTGTTATAAAACTCAAAAACAGCATTAAAGACAATCTTCCAAATGTTCTACTTTTGTGTTGGTACATATTAGTTTAAATGAGAAGAGTTAGAGAAGCAGCTAAAAAAGAGCAGTAGAACATATTATGGGGGCCAAATAACTGGAGTTGATTTCTGCTGCTTCTACTTACTAGCAGTACTAAAACAAATATAGCCCATATACTTGAATCTTGGAACACTGAAAAAAGTAAGATAAAATAAAATAATAATAATAAAGGTTAGTATACTAAAGCAAGCAACTATACTAATTATACTAAAGTCAGTATAAACCATATCTGAGCCTCAAAAAAAAAGGGGGAGAATAATAATGGTTATCTTTCTGGGCTATGGAAATGTAAACATAATACTTTTCTTTAAAGATTTATTTATTTGAGAGCACATGTGATAGAGAGCATGTGAGAGGGGCAGATAGAATGGGAGCAAGAGAGAATCCCTAAGCAGACTCCCCACTGAGCATGGGGACCCTGAGATCTAAACCAAGATTTAAACCTGAGCCTAAACCAAGAGCCAGACTCTTAACTGACTAAGCCACCCAGGCACCCCAAAGATAATACATTTAAAGTGCCCCAAATAGTACCTGGTACATATAAAAAGGCAAGAAAAGGTGGATTTTCCTTGTTCAACAATATTATCTAAAAGAATGTTGATAAAAATTTGAGTAGTTAAATCATTTCAGGATATTAGTATCTGAAATTTATGCTGGTGATATCTTTAAATATCAGTCATGATCAAAGTACCAATCTTTTCAAAACATTGAACATTGTATTATTTTCTCCAAAATTCTATTATAAAAAATAAAACATATAGAAAAGTTGAAAGAATTTTACAGTAAGCACTCACAAGCTACTACTTAGATTCTACAATTAACATTTTATATTTTGTCATATATTTATCTATCCATCTGTTAATGCATCTTATATTTTTATGCATTTTGGAATAAGTTGCACATCTCTGTTCTTCTCCCTGAATATCTCAGCATGCATGTTATATAGATATCCATATTTGTTTACAGTTTTCCTTTTTTTCACATAAAACTTAGATACAATAAAATGCAAATCCTAAGTGCACATTTACATTTTGACAAATGCATGCATCTGTATATCCCAAACTCCACAAAACATAACGAGTACTACCTCTCCACAAAGTAAAACACTTTAAATACAAGATACTTTAGTCATCTTGTGAATCAAAGTAGAAGAATTATGCATTGATTAAAATTCACATTAGAAATGTATAAAAAATAACTAAAAGTCTTGAAATTAACTGTGACAACTGGAGATAACAGAAAATGGAGAAGACGGGCCTACATACAAAGATGAGAGTTGATAGGAAAACCATTCACCCAAGAATGAGAGGGTACTGACTAATAGTGCAGGACGGGATCATTTTAAGCCCAGGAATCAGAATTCAAAGAACATGAAATCATTGGATATATTTGTGTATCCAGTGACAATATGCATTCACATTCATGTGTACATACTTGGTACTTGTATGTCTCATTCAAAATGAACACTTCAATTTTATTATTAAGGAACAAATTTAGATGCAACATGTCAAGCTGAATTAGGATGAGAGAGAAAAAAAATAATAAAACAAATAAACCAAAAAATTAAAAACAAATCAAAAAGTTTTGAGAAACAGGTTTTGTTTTCTTTTCCATTCTGAGTTCTCTATTTCTAAACAATTTCAAGAGACAGATGACTACAACTAAGTAGCTTTCTAAAAAGTTGACGCTTTTCTGGGACACCTGGGTGGCTCAGTCAGTTAAGTGTCTGCCTTCAGCTCAGGTCATGATCCCAGGGTCCTGGCATTGAGCCCCGCATCAGGCTCCTTGCTGAGCAGGAAGTCTGCTTCTCCCTCTGCCTACCACTCTCCCTGCTTGTGCTTTTTCTCTCTCTCTCTGTGTAATGAATAAATAAAATCTTTTAAAAAAATGTTCCTCTTGCAAGTTATTATGCTGACTTCCTTCTTTCTAGTTTTCTATATCTAGGGCTTTGTCATCTTGATATAAATTGCAATGTTTAAAATTAAGAAATTCAAAGGCTTGAGAGTTGGAGTTTAGTAGAATAACCAATCATGGAAAACACTGAAATAAAGGGCAAACAGAGTGTAATCATGGATGTGCAAGACAAAATAGCAGTTGGAGTATGGCTTCTCATATAGTTGCAAAATGTCCTGTTGGAATCCCTACCAGAAAAAAAATGACTGTAATAAAGCCATGTGGAATTAGAATGTGTCACAAGTTCCAAGGTCATTAATAGATAAATTAGGTCATAACTTGTATACATTAGCAATCAGAAGAGTGCCATTGTTCATTCACCATATATATAGCTATCCAGAGAAATAGAAATAGCAAGAAATATATTTTAAATACTCTATTTTCAGTTCACTCCCTGGTATTGCAGAATCTCATCTCTATCTCATTTAATTTCGGTATGTTCATGAAACTTCCAAAGTGATGAAGAGTCAATCTCTTTTGCTAATACACCAGTCCCTAAAAGACTAATGTTTCCACTTTAATACCCCAAATTTCTTTCTCTTGTCTGCAAGACCCACATTCTTCCCACACATTCATAATATATTGACTAAACTTGTTTCATAATTGAACTCCATCTATTTCCCCAAGATCCTCCAAACTATGTAGAACAACATTTTCACTTATCCAGGAAGTGGGGAAATATGGACCTTCTCTGAATCTCACACCTAAGGGCTCCATTTCCCCCAGACAAAATAATTAATACTTGGGGAAGGCCTCAACTAGAGGGTGGGTGGGTTTGGATGCTGTTGCACTCAAGCCCAGATATTGCATCTCTCTTCTGTGCTTGTTGTCAGTTTGTGTTGATTTTTGGGTACTCTGATGCTTGTTACCAGAAAATTTTCACTGGACATCATGAAGGACTGTTTTAAAAAATTTGTAGTCGTTAGGCACTGCAACTTTTGAACATATCTCTTTGTTCACATCAAATATATTAAGCTTTATAAATATCCCCTTTTTATTAACTAGTCTCCATGTCCAACCAGGGCTTGATCTCCCAGCTCTGAAATCAAGACCTGAGCTGAAATCATGAGTCAGTCACTTAAGTATTGAGCCATCCAGGCACCCTTACAAATATCCCACTTTAAACACAATTTTGCTGGATATATTTAAGATTATTTTTATTGATTAGAACTATATTAAAATAAATTATTTTATGATATACATTTTATTTTATTCACCTAAATTTAGATAAATATATGAAGTAATGGCTAAATTATTTTTATGCATTTACTGTTTCTTTACAAAATTGTATTTAAATTCTAGTTGGCTAACATATAATGCAAAATTGATTTCAGGAATAGAATTTAGTGATTCTATTAGAATCACTATAGAATCTATTCTAATAGAATAGATTATAATAGAATAGAATCACTATAGAATCTATTCTAATAGAATTTAGTGATTCATCATTTACATATAACATCAGTGATCATCAGAAGTGCCCTCCTTAATACCTATTACCCATTTAGCCCATCTCCCCCCACCTCTCCTCCATCAACCCTGTTTGTTCTCTGTAGTTAATATTCTCTTACTGTTTGTTTTACTCGTGTATCCTTTGGGTAAATATATAGTACTACAACTGCTGAGTTGTAAAAAATTGCAATAATCAGCCCCTTTCATTTTCCCAGTCAATGGTTTGGGGGAAGTGTTTCTCCTGTCTCTATTGAGCAACTCTATTGAGTTGAAATATTGCTCTATTTCTCTCTCCTTTCTCCATGATCAGGGCTCCCTCTATCTACTGCAAACTTAATTATTTTCTCCCACAAATCACATCACCACAACTCTTTCCACCTTGTGGCCTCTTTCTCCCTCTAGTTGTTCAGTTTGTTCTTTCAGTGCTCATGAATCTCATGGGTGTTCAAAATGGTTTGATAATTATCTAGTTGTGTTAGATGGATGGGGCAAGCATAAAGTCCTCCTAATATTAGGCCATCTTAACTCTTCCCTCCCATATATTTAATTTAAAATTTGTTTTTCATAATTTAAATTGTATGCATTTATTTATGTTTGTGTATGGTGTGCAAGAATTATGTATGTGTGCCCATGTTTAAGTCTCAAAAAATTTTCTAGATTGTTGTAAAGCTTAAAAACTCTTTTGATACTAGGTTTATAATACCTAGTCTTTAAAATGCTGTCTCCAAAATTTAACAAATAAAATAAAGGAAAAAACAATAACAAAAGGAACTAAAAAGCACACTCTTTAGAGAACAAACAGATGGTTATCAGAAGGGTGGTAGATGTGGGAATGCTTGAAACAGGTAAAAGGGATTAAGAATACACTCATCTTGTTGAGCACTGAGTAATGTATAGAATTGTTGAGTCACTATATTTTACACCTTCCACTAATATAACACTGTATGTTAAATCACTGGAATTAAAATTAAAAAAAAAAAAAGAAAAATCTTAAAAACTAAAAATTAAATAAATAAGTAAAATGCCCACCCCAGGTCCAACATTGATAACATGTTACACTAGACTTGTCTGCAATAGCTGTAAACAAGAGCAGAATACATGACACATGACCCAACTTGGCCCATTAACTCTCATTTCATTCACATTTTCCAATATGAATAGAAGAACAAGGTTCTGAATGCTTTTCCTCAGCTACCCTGAGCTTTCTCAAAGTTACTTTGCAAAATTATGCATTCCTGCTTTTCTCTTAAACTTACATTCTTTATTTTTTCATAGCTCCAAGTCCCTTTTATATGTATAACAAACATTTCATATTTTTCTTTTTTTATTATTTATGTGAGTCACCATACATCATCAGTTTTTGATGTAGTTTTCCAAGATTCATTGTTTACATGTAACACTCAGTGCTCCATGTAATATGTGCCCTCCTTAATACCCACCACCAGGCTCACCCATCCCCCCAATCTCCTTCCCTCTAAAACCCTCAGTTTGTTTCCCAGAGTCCATAGTCTCTCATGGTTCATCCCACACTCTGATTTCCTCCCATTCATTTTTCCTTTCCTTCCTCTAACGTCCTCCATGTTATTCCTTATGTTCTACAAGTATGTGAAACCATATGATAATTTACTTTCTCTGCTTGACTTATTTCACTCAGCATAATCTCCTCCAGTCCCATCCATGTTGATGCAAAAGTTGGGTATTCATCCTTTCTGATGGCTGAGTAATATTCCATTGTATATATGGACCATATCTTCTTTAACCATTCGTCTGTTGAAGGGCATCTTGGTTCTTTCCATAGTTTGGCTATTGTGGACATTGCTGCTATGAACATTGGGGTACAGATGGCCCTTCCCTTCACTATGTCTGTATCTATGGGGTAAATAATAAGTAATGCAATTGCAGGGTCAGAGGGTAGTTCTATTTTTAATTATTTGAGGAATCTCCACACTGTTTTCCAAAGTGGCTGCACCAACTTGCATTCCCACCAGCAGTGTAAGAGGGTTCCCCTTTTCCCACATCCTCTCCAACACTTGTTTCTTGTCTTGTCAATTTTGGCCATTCTAACTGGTGTAAGGTAGTATCTCAATGTGGTTTTGACTGGAATTTCCCTGATGGCTAATGATGAACATTTTTTCATGTGTCTGTTAGCCATTTGTATGTCTTCATTGGAGAATTGTCTGTTCATTTCTTCTACCCAATTCTTGACTTGTTTGTCTGTTTTGTGTGTGTTGAGTTTGAGAAGTTCTTTATAGATCTTGGATATCAGCCCTTAGTCTGTAGTGTTATTTGCAAATACCTTCTCCCATTCCATGGTTGCCTTTTTGTTTTGTTGACTGTTTCCTTTGCTGTGCAGAATCTTTTGATCTTGATGAATCCCAAAATTTCATTTTCACTTTTGTTTCCCTTGCCTTTGGAGACGTGTCTTGAAAGAAGTTTCTGTGGACAATGTTGAAGAGATTACTGCTTATGTTCTCCTCTAGGATGTTGAAGGTTTCTTGTCTCACATTGAGACACTTTCTCTTTCTTTCTCACTCTTCCATCCATTTTGAGTTTATCTTTGTGTATGGTGTAAGAGAATGGTCGAGTTTCATTCTTCTATATGTATCTGTCCAATTTTCCCAGTACCATTTATTGAAGAGACTGTCTTTTTTCCACTGGATATTTTTTCCCGCTTTGTCAAAGATTATTTGAGCATAGAGTTGAAAGTCCATATCAGGGATCTCTACTCTGTTCCACTGGTTTATGTGCCTGTTTTTTGTGCCAGTACCATGCTGTCGTGGTGATCACAGCTTAGTAATAAAGCTTGAAATCAGGCAACATGATGTCCCCAGCTTTGTTTTTCTTTTTCAAAATTTCCTTGGCAATTCAGGGTCTTTTCTGGTTCCATACAATTTTAGGATTGTTTGTTCCAGCACTTTGAAAAATGCTGATATTATTTGAATCTGGATGGTGTTGAAAGCATAGATTGCTCAGGCTAGAATAGATATTTTAACAATGCTTATTCTTTCAACCCAAGAGCATGAAATGTTTTTCCATCTTTTTGTGTCTTCTTCAATTTCTTTCATGAGTGTTCTGTAGTTCCTCCAGTATAGATCCTTTACCTCTTTGGTTAGGTTTATTCCAAGGCATCTTATGGTTTTTGTTCCTATTGTAAATGGAGTCAATTCTCCAATTTCTCTTTCTACAGCTTCATTGTTAATGTACAAGAAAACAACTGATTTCTGTGAATTGATGTATACTGTCACATTACTGAGTTACTGTATGAGTTCTAATAATTTTGAGGTGGAGTCTTTTGGGTTTTCCACATAAAGTATCATGTCATCTGCAAGGAGAGTATGACTTCTTCATTGCTGACTTGAATACATTTTATTTTTGTTGTTGTTGTCTGATTGCTGTTGCTATGACTTCTAGTACTATGTTGAACAATAGTGGCGAAAGTGGGCATCCTTGTCATGTTTCTGATCAAAATGGGAAGGCTCTCAGCTTTTCCAAATAGAGAATGATATATCCTGTGGGTTTTTAATAGATGGATTTTATGAAGTTGGGGAATGTTCCCTCTATCTCTATGCTCTGAAGAATTTTAATCAAGAAAGGATGCTGTATTTTGTCAAATGCTTTTTCTGCATCAATTAAGAGGACCATGTGATTCTTCTCTCTTCTTAGTTTGTTCTATCACATTGATTGATTTGTGAATGTTGAACCACCCTTGCATCCTAGGGATAAATCCCACCTGGTCATGGTCATGGTCATCTTTCAAAAAAGATCAAAATTCGATCTTTTTAATGTACAGCTGGATCCTATTAGCTAGGATCTTGTTGAGAAATTTGGCATTCATATTTATCAAGGATATTGGTCTGAAATTCTCCTTTTTTATGGAGTCTTTGGAGCTCAAGGTAATGCTGGCTTCATAGAAAGAGTCTGGAAGCTTTCCTTCTGTTTCTTTTTTTTTAAGCATTTTCAGAAGAATAGATATTATTTCTCTTTAAATGTTTGGTAGAATTCCTCAGGGAATCCATCAGGTCCCAGACTCTTGTTTTTTGGGAGGTTTTTGATCACTGCTTCAATCTCGTTACTAGATATTGGTCTATTCAAGTTGTAAATTTCTTCCTGTTTCTGTCTTAGAAGTTTGTAAGATTCAAGGAATGCATCCATTTCTTCTAGGTTACTTAACTTATTGGCATATAGCTGTTGATAATAATTTCTGATTATTGTTTCTATTTTCTTGGTGTTAGTTGTGATCTCTCCACTTTCATTCATAATTTTATTAATTTGGGTCCTTACTCTCTTTTTTTTTTTTTTATTAGTCTGGCCAGTGGCTTATTGATTTTATTAATTCTTTCAAAGAACCAGCTTCTAGTTTCATTGATGTGTTCTACTGTATCTCTGGTTTCTAACTCATTGATCTCTGCTCTAATCTTAATTATTTCCATTCTTATGAATGGAATAGCCTTAGTTTGTTGTTTTTCCCCAGTTCTTTAAGGTGTAAAGAGAGTTTGTATATTTGGGATTATATATAATCCCAAATATGTGTGTGTGTGTATATATATTTTTATATATATATTATATATATTATATATTTATATAAATATGTACTTATATAAATATATTTAAAATATATTTATATTTATATTTATATATTTTATAAATATATTTATATAAATATATATTTTTAAAATATATATATATATATATTGGGTTTTTTTGAGTGAGGCTTGGATGGCTATGTATTTCCCCCTTGGGACCGCCTTTTCCATATCTCATAGGTTTTGGACCAATGTGTCTTCATTCTCATCAGTTTCTAAGAATGTTTAAGTTCTTTGATTTCCTTGTTGATCTAAACAGTCTTGAGCAGGGTGATCTTTAGCTTCCAGGTGTTTGAATTTCTTCCAAACTTTTTCTTGTGGTTGAGTTCCAGTTTCAAAGCATTGTGGTCTGAGAATATTCAGGGAATCATCTCAATCTTTTGATATTAGTTAAGACCTGATTTGTGGCCCAGTATGTGGTCTATTCTGGAGAAAGTTCCATGTGCGCTTGAGAAGAATGAGTGTTCTGTTGGTTTAGGGTGGAATGTTCTGTATATCTATGAGGTCCTTCTGGTCCCAATGTGTCATTCAATGCTTTTGTTTCTTTATTGATTTTCTGCTTAGATGATCTATTACTGAGAGCAGTGTGTTAAGATCCCTTACAATTAATGTATTCATATCAATATGACTCTTAATTTTTATTCATAGTTGGCTTATGTAGTTGGCTGCCATATTGGGGGTACAAATACTTAACAATTGTTAGATCTTCTTGTTGGAGAGACCCTTTAAGAATGATGCAGTGTTCTTCAGTATCTCTGACTACAGTCTTTAGCTTAAAATCCAATTTGTCTGATATGAGAATCCCCAATTTTCTTTGGAGGCCCTTTGGCATGAAAGATGGTTCTCCATCCCTTCACTTTCAGTCTGGATGTGTTTTTAGGTTCAAAATGAGTCTCTTGTAGACAGCATATGGATGGGTCCTGTCTTTTCATCCAATCTGCAACCCTATGCCATTTTATGGGAGTGTTTAGGCTGTTCATGTTGAGAGTGATTATTGAAAGATATGTTTTTATTGTTATCATGTTGCCTGTGAGGTCCTTGTTTCTATAGATTGTCTCTATATGTTTCTGTTTTATATCACTCTGGGGTCTTTCTTCTTTTATAACCCCCCCTTAATATTTCTTGTAGGGACAGCTTGGCAGTCATATATTCCTTTAGTCTTTGCTGGTCTTGGAAGCTCTTTATCTCTCCATCCATTCTAAAACACAGCCTTGTCAGATAAAATATTCTTGGCTGCATGTTCTTCTCATTTAGTGCCCTGAATATGTCTTGCCAGACCTTTCTGGCTTGCCAAGTCTCCATGGACAGGACCGATATTATTCTCAGTATCCTTCTTCTGTATGTATGGAATATCTTCCCCCTAGCTGCCCTTAAGGTATTTCTCTGGTTTTATGATTTGCGAGTTTCAGAATCACATGCCGGTAGGTCTCTTTACCTTCATTGATCTTGTGGGGGTGTCCTCTCCACATCTAGGACATGAACACTTGTTCCAGTCCCCAGATTAGGGGAATTCTCAGCTAGATTTTGCTCAAGTATATCTTCCAGTTCTCTCTCTCCACCCCCTCAGGGACCCCAACAATTCTGACACTGGGATGTTTCATGACATCATTTATTATTCTAATTCTGTTTTCATGGATTCTAAGCTATTTGTTCCAGGCCTCCTTCTGATCCTTCTTTTCTATCATTTTGTCTTCTAAATCACTAATTTGTTCTTCTGCTTCACTTACTCTAGCTATTAGAGTATCTAGATTAGATTGGATCTCATTGTTAGCATTTTTAAGTTCTGCCAGATCAGCTCTCACTTTTGCCTTTAGAGAATCTATGTTGTTACTAATGGTTTTCTCCAACCTAGCCATTGTCTACATAACTGTTATCCTGAATTCTATTTCCAACATCTTGCTTATGGCCATATCCATTAGTTCTATGGCTGAGGTCACAGTCTCTGAATTTTTCCTCTTTTGGGTGTTTCTCTTCCTAGTCATACTGGTGGGATGTGGTTGAGGGGAAGTATAGCTGAAAATATCAACTATCGATCCAAGCAAGGTGCACCCTGGAAAGTTTTGGGGCAATCAGAAGTCACTGCCAAAAAGAAAGAAAAAAGAAAAAAAAAAACAGCCAAAATGAACCCCATGAGTAAAATTTATAAACAAAAACAAACAAATAAAAAGACTAACAAGAGAAAAATAAAAATCAAAACACAAACTAAAAAGGAGGGCATGAAGGTAAGGTGATTATAATCCCTCAATGTGGACAAGGAAGGGTATTTCAGTTCTTTCTGGGTGTATCTTGTTAGCTTTGTTAGAGGACTCAACTTTCCATAGATACAGGGAAATTAAAACTGGCATATCTATAGAGGTAGTATTGAATAGGGATAAAAAGAACTACATTGAAACTTGTATCTGTATATAGATAGATGATAGATAGATAGATAAATATAAAGAAAAAGAAAAAAATTATATGTATGAGAAAAGTTCAAGTTAAAAAGTTACTACGGAATATGTTGTATTAAACTTCTAGTTGAAAAGGTAAGTAGGTAAAAAAGAAATAAAAGAACAAGAATCATGAGAAAGAATTTAAAAAGAGAGAGAGTTAAGTTGTTTCTAAGAAATATGCAGTCTGTAGGGCGCCTGGGTGGCTCAGTAGGTTAAAGCCTCTGCCTTCGGCTCAGTTCATGATCCCAGGGTCCCGGGGTCGAGTCCCACATTGGGTCTCTGCTCAGCAGGAAGCCTGCTTCTCCGTCTCTCTCTGCCCGCCTCTGCCTACTTGTGAGCTCTGTCTTTCAAATAAATAAATAAAATCTTAAAAAAAAAAAAAAGAAATATTCAGCAATACCAGGAACTTAATATATTGTTTTCCCCTGGTGTTGGGGTTTTATAGTATTATGGGGAACCTGTGGTTGTTGTTCTCTTGTTCTTTCAGCTTGTCTTCTGGGAAGGGGCCTGCTGCATTGTTTTTCACTCAATCCTTCTTGGGAGGAGTTGCCCCATTCCCTATCAAGCGGCTGGGCTCTGTGGAAACCAGTATTTTTGGCTTTTGTTCTCTGGAGATTTTTGTTCTTTGGTGGCTTTTCATGCCTTTTCAGAAGGTCAGAGAAAAGTAAATTGTCTGCGCCCTGAACTCTGTCTCAGAGAAAAGCCACAGACTGCTCCTGTCTGAATGGTCTAGAACACAGACTCCCCCTCTGCAAACTCCTATGAATATCACATCCTCCCACAAGCTGTGAGCACCCCCAGCCACCAACTTAGTGATTGCCTTAACCCCTGCTTCTTCTCTGTATCCCTATGCCACCAAAACTGCAAGTGACACCAGTCCAGGTAAACCTGGTCCTGGCTGCTGCCATTTCTGGGACCACTGATTCAAGTCCATGTTGGGTTCCCTCAGCCACATCAAAGGCAGTGGCAGCAGCAGCGGTGCCAGTGGCTTTGATAATAGTGGCAGCTGCTAGCCCCAGGGACCACCAACTTGAGCCCACACAGGGTACTCTTAGCCCAGGGACTATGGAGTAAGTGGAGGTGGCTGTGGTGGTCTGCCAGCCCCAGAGACTAACTTGAGCCCATACTAGGCCCCCTCAGGTATGGGTGAGTGGTAGCTATAGCCAGTCCCAGGACCATGCGCTTAGGTGCTCCTGAGGCTGCCCAGTCCCAGTAAGTGTCCCTTAATTCCCTTTGTTCTGTTTGAGTGCTGTTATCAGTCCCTTCCTGCCTCCCAGACACTGGTCTCCAAGCTATCACTGGTCCCCAAACACAGGACACTTTTACACTGGGGTACTACATTCCAGTGGTTCACTTCTGGTGGCTCCCTCCTCCTTCTCTTTATCCTGTGATACCTATCCACGCACTCCCAAGACCACTGTACCTCTACACTGATGCTTCTCTGCCCCCATAGAGAGCCAGAAGTGTATAATCTTACCTCTTAGGCTGATTTCATGGGTGTTCAGAGTATTCTGATGGATATCAGGCTCAATTCAGGGGACTGGTTGAAGTAGGGTCTCCTACTCCTCCACCATCTTGCCCCTCCCACCAGACACATTTTTTTCTATCTGGAATCTCTCACCCAATCATTTTATATACAATTTCTACATATTCCTTCAAAAATAAGTTATTTTTCTATCACAAATATCAAGTCATAATATAAATTACAGAACATTAGAAGCAAAATTATCTGTCAACTTTTAATTTGCATTTAAATAGTTCCTATTCTGGTGTTTTATCTTTACATTCTTTTGCATTTATATTGCATATACAAATCTGTGTTACTATTTTTAAAATAGTTTTACTGGTTATAATGTTAACAATTGATCATCGTAAACATTTTGGAGAATTTCAATACATTAATTTTTAGTGAAACACCCAGAATCCCCTTAACACAACTACTGTTAATATTTTCCTAAATGTCCCTATAGGGTTTCCATACATATATTTATATTGTTGATATATTCCATATGTTTCTTTTAAAGCATAGTTTATTAAAAAAGTTCATCCAAGTTATGGATAAAACATGATTAAAGAGAATTACTAGAAGTGGCTCTAGGAGAGTGTTTCATAAGTATTCTTTAGCTTAAAATACATATTAACATAGAATTTTAATGAAAGAGAAAATAATTTCTTAGTTTTATCTTTTATAAGAATTGCAAACATTTAAACTAACGATAGCAGCTAAAATTTTATGAAACATACTGTGGTCTGGACATTGCTACTACTGTGTGTGTGTGTGTGCGTGTATGTGTGTTCTTTCAACAAAATAAATATATTATACTTTATCCTCTTTTTAACAGATAAAGATAGTGAGGCAGGAAGAGGTTACATAATATTCTTTTTAAAATTAATTATCATTTGATTGCCAATTATGCCAGGCCTTGCATTAGTTTCAGAGAATAGAACAGTGAGAAGTACCACGCAATCCTCTGACATTAATGACGGGCCAGGATTTGAAACCAGTAGGACTCCAGAGCATAGGTATTTACAATTACTCAATGCTACCATGTTTCTGCTTTCCAGTTTTGTGAATTTATAAACAGACAATTTGTAATGTCCTAAATGTACAAATATTTTAGCAATTTTTGCAAGTTAGTAAAACATAAAATATAAATATTTTATGACCATTAAATCTAGCAAAAGATTTCCTATGAAACGTGAAGGGAACATTATAAGTATATAACACATGTTATACTAAGATGAAGTGAATAGTAGGATTACAGAAGAGCTTGGGGCAAGATAATAGACAACAAATCATACAATTAGTTTCCTAAATTTGAGTAAAAAGAAGGTCCACAAGACTTTTTATTCTACAATTTCCCCCATTTTAAAACTCTTACTTTCTAGTCAAAGATAAGCTGGCTAGAGAGTACCTTTAGTAATTTTTTTTAGTGTAACTATGTGGGTGGTATATGTTCTGAACCATTATAGATAATGCCTTTTAGCTCATGTATGAACAAAAAATTAACCATATGACAACAGATTTTTCCTCAAAACTCTGAAACTACTGCTTTCTTGAATTTAGTGTTTCATGATGGCATGCTGTCACCCAGACTGATTTTCAGAATATAGGCTCTTTTAATGATTTCAACACCTATATAAATCAGTTATTCTGATTTTTGCTAGAAATTTTTCCAATTTAAGTCTGTAGACTAGAAGCCACTGATTTCATTTAAGAGTAAGAATACCAAGATGAAGAGAGGAAGGATGACTAAATATTATATTCTGGATTCTGAATTGTCAAAATTATCTTTTATTTCATCCTCTAGGCAAGAAGTTAGATATATCTTATTGCGGAGTTTTACTAATCCTAGAAGGAAAGCCTACTAATAATGAAGTGGAGCTCCTCATGTAATGTCCATTTAGAATACCCAGTAGTGAAATTAGCAGTTTATCATTATTTTCCTTATGTTCAGAATTTCCAACCAGATTTAGTCTCCAAGAACAAATAACAAGGTGGTAGCTTTGAGCTTTGGCAGCCTGTAGGAAGATGTGAAAGGTTAGGGATCCACTTTCCAAAACTCGAGTAAAAAGGTGAAGAAAACAGCCAAAAAACCCACCACCATTCTCAAGGGCTTTCTCTACAAATTGCCCAAAACAACTGATAAATGTTTACTTATGAAAAAAGTGCTAGAATTTTGGGTGAGAAGAGTAGAAGACTGTCAGCTTTATTGCCTACAGCTGCTACCATTTCCCCAAATCCAGCTCAGGGGAAAGTGTTACCAAGGCATAGCTTACCATGAAAACCAGCAACTTCCACACCACAAGTTGTGAACAGTATTTTAGGAAGAGTGCAAAAATTCATACCTTGTGTCATTTTTAAACAAGTAGCAAACACAAAAGGAAATGAAGGTGAAGACACACTGCTTATCCCAGAAACTATCCTAACTAAAGTAAGAACATTTCTCTATTGTTAAGGCCCTATAGAATTCCAATCTTATATAAGGGGAATGGAGAAGTTATGAGGCTGGAAAAAAGTATTTGTGAAAGTAGAGGGCAGAGAATGTTTTCAGTGGACTGTTTGGAGAAACAGATCATTCTAGGCCTGGGCAGGAAATGTAGAGATGTGCCTGAAACATCTCATAGTGACAGAAAGTAAAGAAGTACTATTAAAAAAAAAAAAAAAAAAGGAAAGGAAAGAAAGAAGAAAGAAAAGAAAAAGAAAAAATACATCCCCCAGCCGCCACACACACACACACACACACACACACACACACACACACATACACACATCCTCTACAATGCCCATGGCACACAAAAACCAATTGAGCTCCCACTGGTCAAAGCTGGAACATTATGAGAAACAAAATAAAACAGTATTACATTATAACCCAAAGTATAAAATAAATGTCCATGACTCCCTGACTCCCAACTACTAAAAGCAAATGAGTGAATAAATAAATGGGAGAGAAGTAATAAATCTGTGCAGAATTCCAAATAACTTATGTAGATACTCCTCCCTCAAAGATATAGAGTATAACTCTCAACCCCTTCAGTGTGATTTGTGTATTGGGAATTCATCTCCAAAAGTACCTGTGGAAAAGGGGGAAAAGAGTAACTTCGCAGTGGAAGAAACTGATAAAAAAATTAGTTGGGTGATTAAGGTTAACATCAACTATGAAAGTCACACTGATAGTCTGCAACCTTGATATGGTAAAATGAAAATGGCGTTTCATGTGCTCTCCCTCTCAAAAACACATAAATACAATCCAATAATGAGGGAAAATAACAGGCAAATCCTAACAGGGGGACACTTGAAAAAAAATACCTGATCAAGATCCCTCAAAACAATCATGGCCAGGGTCACAAGGAATCTAAGAAGACATGAGTACTAAATATAATGGAATGTTCTGAATGGGTTCCTGGAAAAGAAAAAGATCACTAGGTAAAAATAAAGAAAATGTCAATAAAGTATAGTGTTAATACTAATTAATGTATCAATTTTGGTTCTAAAGTAAGATTTAATAATAGCATAACTATAACAAATTTTTAGCTAATTTAAAACCATACTAAAATTAAAAGTCCATGAAAAAAAGAATGAGGAATGTTGAAAGGGTAGAGGAACCAAACTGAGGGATTTCCCAATGTTCAGACTGGAAAAATTTGGGCAAGAAGATGGAAAAATCTCAAACATTCAAAAAATCCATATGTATACTAATATGAATGAGTAACGGAATAAGAAATATATGAGAAGATACAGCTCTCCCATACAGAAGAATTCAAATTCACAAAGGTAGAATGAATAAAGGAAATAGAAAATTTTCATTAGAACAGCACAGAATAATTGTTCACTGTCTCTGTTCATTGTCAAGATCCAGTAATGCATGCTACAATTAGTGAGCAAAAGTTTGAGAAGAAATAGGATATTTGCAGAATGTATTAGTATCTCCGTAAGATATTTATTGATTACCAAGGGAAAATGGTCACTTTACAGTGGGGAAACCTAGCAGACAACACATTCTACAAGGGACTAAGGTTAATATCATCATTAATAAGATATATCAACCTTACTTACTCTAGATATGATGAATTTATAGAATTTTCACTTCTGTGGTATTTTTGTAAAAAATAACCTTAATCAAATCTTGGAACAAATAGGACAAATTCAACTGAAAGATCACTGTCGAAACAAATGACCAGTACTCTTCAAGTTTCAAGACAAAGAAAGATTGAGGAATGTGACTCTCCCCCTGGTGGAACCATAGCAGTTTCTGGGCTGGATTCCTAATCTATTAGGGCCTTAGTTTACACATTCCTCCATATTCTAACTATTGGTTTGGATTCAGAATATTTGCGATTGGATAAATGCAAATGTTACATCCTTGAGGATAGTGCACTCCAATATGGCATGATTCCAGTGCTAACTTTTTAGCTGAGTTTTTAATAATGTATTCTAATGTTCTATTTGGCTGCATCAAAGTGATATAGAAAACTCAGTGGGTTTCATAAAATTGCCTTGAACAAATCCTTTGTGAAACCAATTGAAATAAGTCAGCCATTCTGTAAGATTACTCTGAGAGTGATGAGGCAGTAAGATTAGAGGCAGAAAGGGCAAATCCACATCCAATTTGAGTTATCAATCTAGTAAAGGCTAATTACAGATGCCTTCAGAGTGGAAAGCTCTGACGTAATCATCTTAATACTAAGTGTCCAACAGGTCTTCTTAAGGAATTGTACCATATTAAGGTCTCATCTCTGGTCTCTGTTCTTGACAGGTTGGATGAACAGCAGCATAAGAAACCTTATCAATCTTGGTGAGAAAGAAATACTGTTGAAGCCCAACTTCCATCACTTGACTCTATTCATGGGTCAAAATGCAAGTACTGAGATGTAGATATTCTGAAAATCAAGCTTGTGGCATACATTTTTACATTTTTTAATAAAGTTGCTATGAAAACATTGATATTACTTAATTATATTAATATAAAAATGCCTTTTTGAATGAAAAATTATTTTTATTGTTTAATATCAGGAATAGTTCCTGATATTCAGAAATCCATTGTAATCCATTATACTGCATTGATATTTTGTGTAATCCATTATACTGCATTGATATATTCTAAGCATTCAGAGCTGAATTTGGTATTTAAATACAGTAACAAAGTTTTATTTAGTTTTTCTATACCCTCCTCCAATTTATTACATGTCTATTGACGTACTCACCAATCTTTTTTTTTTTTAATTGCAACTATAGAAAGTGTTGTAGAATAAGTAGCAATGGAGTTAGATGAAATACTGAAAATTGAGAAAAGCTTTACCATGCAGTTATTGGTCATAAGGCTCTGATCTCTGTGAAGTATATATATATACACACACACACACACACACACACATATATACATACATAAACACACACACACGATGCTTTCAGAGAATGAAATAAATTAATCTTTTGTTTATACAAACTGTAAGAAATTAAGAGAGTTTGTCATAAATGAAGTAGAAGTTCAAAATACCCTGTGCACTTGAGTGTTCATAATTATATGCAAATATATGAGATATTATATAATTGACTAAACCTGAAAGCAGTCTACTTTATAATGTTTCAATCAAATAATTTTATGTTAACTATATTTTTCAAAAGCCTAGTTATTAAACATATAATTGTAATGTCAGATAAAAGCAAAGCATTTAAATTAGAACAAAAAGCTCATTATTTAATCACCCTCACTTTCTAATAAATGTGAAATTTTGCATACCCTATGACAATTTTTGTCTTCAAAAATTGGCTATTCTAATTTACATTTTTAATTTAGACTTTTGTCAAATAGCACTATTATAATCATATTGAAAAAACAATTGATAATCACTAAATTAATAAATAAAGCAATAGAAAAAAACAAAATTTTGAATATAATAGCAAATGTGATTTTACCATTCTTATAATTGGTTAATATGTAATTTAAAATTATATAAAATCACACTTCTTCAATTTCAGTCAAAATAATCTAGCTGAGAATTACAAAATGTAATACAGATCATCATTGTTCTGATATATCCAATGAACTGAAATAAAAATTAAATGCAATCATTATAAGTTAAAAAAAATGTTAGTAACATCTTTTCCAAATTGTTTCTAGACTGAAACTTCCAGCTTCCTGAAAACACTGAACTATGTTTCTCTTAAAAAATGTAATGCCCACATTTCAGCAAACTGCATCCTTTTGGCCTTCAAAAGAAAATGACTAAACAACATAAGTTTAAAACTGAATAACTTGTTAATACAAATATTTCTTTAGGTGGGGTGCATAAGATTCTGTAAAGGCTGATCCAAAGGCTATGAAAGATATGTGATTTAAAAAAAAAATTGAACTGTGCTTGAATTATTTTATAAGGAATTAACAAATACAAACAACAGAAAGAAAAAAACATTCAAGATAGCACCAATATAAACTAGTTTCATTCTGTTCTATGGAAATTAGAAGTGAAGTATTGGGTTTTGATATTTTAAATAGAAGTGTGGTAATAAGTAAGTCTGGAAACTATGAGAATCATTGTCCACAACCCATTCAGTCTTAGCTTCTGAACATGATCACATCACATGTTTACAAAAAAAAAAAAAACCTTCAGTTTTGAAGATGCAATAATTAATGAACTGAACTACCAAGTTGAAAATTAAATTACTTTCTCAGAAGAAGTATATTTTAACAAATAGGATCTTAGAACTATCAGAGCAATAAATTGCCTTAGATAATTTTAATCAAATTTAATAACATTTAAATAAAAATCAAATCACTCTGATTATGTCAAAGGATGCATGGCAAATGCATGCTTGCATAATTTTAGCATCTGGAAAGCTTTATGTATTGCAAAAATGTCTGAAATATAAAAGCCTACACTCAACCATTTGAGAATATTTTATTTAGCCTACTCATTTTTAATTGCTATATCTCAGGTTCCAAAATTCCCAATTTCCCAAGAAAAGCAAATGGATTAAAGTATTAATGACAAGTATGTCAATATCTATCATTTATGTCAAATAAATCAACAGGGATAATAAATAATTTGATGCTTCAATGCATACAGTTATACAAATATTTATTCATGTTCTATCATAAACAATGTTTTCACAGTTGATCAAAAATTATCTAAAGTGAAAATTTTCTCTCTTAATTGTAAGTTTACCTTTGGTATCCTTTTTTAATTTATACATGATAGATAATATATATAATCAATACATATAATATTTGTGTATATAATATATATAATTTTTTCTGATGTGATATTTAAAAGATATTGTGATTTATTAATCTAGACCTAATTAAACTAAAAAATCCTCAATCATTGGATAATTATAATAACTGAACATCAAGTCAAACTTTATATTTGACCAAAATGCATACTTAGTATTTGATTAACAGCTCAGGACATACCCTATAAATTATAATCAATCAATATTTATTAATAAGTTGGTTATAAAGTATGCTTCTTTGTTGAATTTTAAAGAGAGGAGTTAACACAAAAACACACTCCCATTTCTAAAAATTGTTTTCATGTGTTTCTCTTCAGGAGACCAAAATTTAAGTTTCATGAAAGCAGAAACTTGTCTATCTTGTTCTTTGATATATTCTAATCACTAGGAAGAGTGCCCAGAAGAATTAAATGAAACTTTCACAGAGAGGCATTAGTGGCAGGCTATCTATCTCTTTCCCAATTCTGGGATTTCACATAAGGTCATGACCTGAGTTCTGACCATATTTCTTTACTCCATGCCAATAACTGATCATTGAACTACAAAACATTTTAAGAGACAAAATTTTTAAAAAACAAAATTTCAAAACATAAAAAGTATATGTTTACACAAACCTTTAAAAGGAATGTGGCTAATGAAAAGTTGTAGAGTAGTATGTCTGAATTTTAAATAACCCAAAATCTTGATTAAAAAAATATGAAGGTGAGACACCTGGGGTTAAGTATCTAACTCTTAATTTTGGCTCAAGTCATGATCTCAGCGTTGTGGGATCAAGCCCTGCATCACACTCCATTCTCAGCATGGAGTTAGCTTGAGATTCTCTTCCGCTCCCTCTGCTCATGCTTTCTCCCTCTCTCTCAAATAAATAGCTAAAATCTGAAATAAAATGTAAAAGTATTTAAAGAAATCAATAGAGTAGCCAGGTTGCTTTATGAAATTATAGACTTTGAAAAAACAGAGGATGATGAAGTAGCTAGAAACAAAAGTAAATATAAAATACTAAAATAAACCCCAAATAGCTTCATGCCACCCTCCTAGTTTTATCTCTATGTTCTTCCATTCACTGTCCCTGCCTCTTTCACCCCCATTGCCTAAAGTAAATAAATGCATAAAAATAAAAAATTAAAATAAACCCATATTAATTTTGTCAGAATTATTAAGCATAAAGTATGAATCATGAAAAACTAAACACAACATCTATTTTTCAGTTCTGCTTGACACATGAAAGAAATGCATAACTCTAGTACACTAGACAGCCAATATGTTAAAGATGAAGAAAATAAAAAAATTCACATTTCTCATTAACTTCTATACTTTCTGAAGAAGAAGTTAATCTTCAATCTGAAAAAACAAAACAATATATACAAACAGGTTTGGAATTAAAATCTATGGGTGAAGAGGATCTGATTAGAGTTCACCACATCCCTTTAACATAATTTAGGTTTCCTGGTTAAGGTGAGTTAAGTCACAAGAACAAAAGTTTGCAAAAATGATCTTGGGTCAAGACATGACAATGTATGACATGACAGAGTTGACAGAAGATTCAATAAAGCCAAATATTATGAATTTCCAAAGGTAAAATTTATAAAGTCCAGATATAATTGCTAAGATTTATATCAGTCTATATATTCACATTCTACTATAATATTATTTAGATAATTTGTGGGGTTACTTAGCAAAGTATAACTAGATTCTAAATACCATTCATTAAGACTACAATGATAATCACTTTTCTCTTTTCCATACTTTTGATGAAAAAATAGAGAATTGATATAAACATACTCTGCTACATTTATTGCATTTTTTGCATGAATGTGTAGCCATTGTTCCTGTTGGAAGTTCTTATAGTTAATTATAGATTTATCCAAAGGACATTTCCTAACAATAAGGAATAAAACTTGATAGAAAGTAAGAGGTCTGTCTCTGGCCCTGTCCTATTCTATATTTCAATTAATTGCTTAAATAAAAATATAAGATGCAAGTATATCACAATATTAAATGATATGCATTTAGTTGAAAGCATATATTGTGAGGTTAACTGGCAAATTATAGAAGATCCAAAGGTAATGGCTAAGAAGATAAAGGCAAGTAATCGATGTAATGATTAAAGAGAAAAATAAATATAAAACAACTTAAAATATCTAGTCCAGAGAAGAAGAAATGGAGATTATACAAAATCAGGGACATATGATGCAGTTTGAGGTCAAAATAGGGGTATTCTAGACTAAGATTTTAAAAATCAGGAATCTTTCCTTATCTCTTAATATATGCCAGTCTAGAAGTTCATATGTGTAAATAAGTAACAGAAAAAGGCAGAATGAGGTATGTGCCAAAAGAGAAGAAAATTGGCAAAAGACTAGTGTAAAGAACATGGATTTGTGAGAGTGTTGCTGGATGATATACAAATTATGAAATAATGGAAATTTAGTCATATGGTCGTGGGCATTGGGTAGAAGAATTTCCCAGATGGAAGAATAAGCATAGAGAAGGCAGTCATGGGAAAGTTAGAGCTCACTTTGACATAATAAACGTTCAAATTGATTAAGGCTTTCCCCATAAAGGGTAATAATCACAAAAACTGTTTTGTTTTATGGAAGGGTGATGTAATTAAATCTACACTTCAGAAAACATAATCTGGCAGTGATAATTGAGGCAAGATAAAAGATCATTATAATGAGATTTGAAGCAAGGAAAGAGGTAAGAGTAGAAAAGATGAGCCAAAGATATTATAGGACAGAGTTGACAGAACTTTACAACTAACTCACTGTCAAAGGAAGATAACCCAATAATATTCAGTCATATTTCAAAGGTTCAGTGATGCTGACTGGAAGAATTTTGTCATTACAGAAATAAGGCCCAGGGAACACCGAGCAGGTGAAAGAGGAAAGAAGACAATTTTGCACATCTCAAATTTGGTGCACTTCTCATACATAAGGTATTTCTATCTGTTTTGAGGAACATTTCAATTTGGACTGCCTCGTTATCCATTTACTTTATTTTGGGTAGCTATAGTTCACATTACACAATATAAATTATCTTGAAGCCATATGTGCACATTTTTTTAATTGCATGTTGACTTATACTCTAAATACACTTTAGAGAAATTCTTCTGATCTTTTAAAAAAATAGTGTAAAACATACATGCATGCATGAAAAAGGCATAATCTCATCCATAAACAACTTAATAAATTTACAATAAATAAAATAAAATAAAACTTATCTGTGTAGCCAGAACCTAAATCCAGATAGAAAACATTTTTATTACCAGAGGCCTCCACTGAACCCCTTTTAAGTATATAGCTCTCCTTCAAGTGTAGCCACTACTTGAATTTCTAAATCTGCTTTATATTTTATGTAAGTGAACCAATACAAGATTTCCTCTTTTATGTCTTTTTCCTTTTGCTCAGAAATATATTTATAAGGCAGTCATATTACTGTACACAGTTGAAGAGCTTTCATTCTTATTGTTAAATATGTGTGAATATATCATAATGTATTTATCCAATCTACACTTGATGACATCTGATGGGTATTCGTAAATTTCAAGTTTTTGTATATTATTAATTATGGTGCTGTAAATGTTCTTATATGTGATGCCTGATAAATATATTATGAATTTCATTTGGGATTATGCCTTATAACTACAACAGGAATCACTGGGTCAAAGTTATATATATGTTCAGTTTTAGTAAATAGTGCTAGATTTCCAAAGTATCTGTACCACATGCATTTCCACAAGTGCTATTGAAGACTTCTAGTTGCTTGACATTCTCACCAATATTTGAAATAGCTATAGGGGGGCGCCTGGGTGGCTCAGTGGGTTAAAGCCTCTGCCTTCGGCTCAGGTCATGATCTCAGAGTCCTGGGATGGAGCCCCACATCGGGCTCTCTGCTCAGCAGGGAGCCTTCTTCCTCCTCTCTCTCTGCCTGCCTCTCTGCCTACTTGTAATCTCTGTCTGTCAAATAAATAAATAAAATCTTAAAAAAAAAAAAAAGAAATAGCTATAGGTTCTCATTTCAATTATTCCAATGTGTGTGGTGGCTTTAATTTATGTATCTCTAAAGACAAATGAATTTAACATCTTTTACACGTTTCTTGGTCAGATACATATTCTCTTTGATAAAGTGTCTGCTTAAATAATTTGTTTATTTTTCCACAGATTTTCCTTCTCTATGAGTAGTAGTTGTTCTCTATATATTCTGAATGTGAGTCTTTTATCTGATATATGTATAGCAAATATCTTCCCCATCCTGTTTTTTTCATTTACCTTTTCTTTATGACCTTTGAGAGAAATTCCTTTTTTTTTAAGATTTTATTTATTTCTTTGAAAGAGAGAGAGCACGAACATGGGCAGTGGCAGGCAGAGGGAGAATCTGTTTCTGCTGAGCATGGAGCTCAATGTGGGGCTTGATCCTAGGACCTGGGATCATGACCTGAGCCAAAGGCAAATGCTTAACGGACTGAGCTACCAGGAGCCCACCATTGACAGAAATCATTAATAATAACACGATTGTTATAACATTTTTCTTCCTTTAAAATTTGCATTTTTAAATTATATTTAAAAAGTCTTGACATATTCCAGGTTATCAAGTTGTTATCCCATATCATCTTCTACGAACTTCGTTGTGTACCTTTTACATTTAGAACAGAATGTACTGGCAATTTATTTTCTGAATGCTGGGAGAATGCAGTCAATACTGGTTTTAAAATATGAATTTCTAAGAGACAAAGTCATTTATAGAAAGACTGTGTTAAAAAAAAAAAAAGTAAGACTGTCTTTTCTCACTATTCTACAGTGTCACTCTTGTCAACCATTTAGTGTCTTCATATGTGTAGGACTCTGTTTCAAACCCATTCTGTTCCATTGATCTATTTTTCATCTGTGTAACAAGAATGTGCTGTTTTAATTAGTATTCCTTTATATAGGTTTTGAAATGCCACTATAAGATCTCAAATTTTGTTCTTTAGGCTGCCTTGATGTTTCTTAGACATTTATTTCTTAATATAAATGTCAGAATCAGCTTGTCAGTTTATTTTTTTCTATCTTTATTGAGGACTAATTGACCAATATAATTATAAATTGTATCTATTCAAAGTGTGCATTGTAATGATTTGATATCCATATACACTATGGAATGATTACCAAGATCAAGATAACTGACAGAATCATCAGCTCATATCGTTAAATCTTTTTGTTTAATTTGTTGTTAGAATGCTTAAGAGCTATTCTCAGCAATTTTCAAGTGTACAATACTATATTATTAACTATAGTCACCATTGTTGTTTATTAGAACTTAGCATTTCTTTTTTTTTTAATTTTTTATTATTATTTATTTATTTATTTGACAGAGAGAGAGATCGCAAGTAAGCAGAGAGGCAGGCAGAGAGAGAGGGGAGGAAGCAGGCTCCCTGCCAAGCAGAGAGCCCCATGCGGGGCTCGATCCCAGGACCCGGGGACCATGACCTGAGCAGAGGCTTTAACCCACTGAGCCACCCAGGTGCCCCAGAACTTAGCATTTCTTATAATTGAAAGTTTGCACACTTTAATCTAGATTTACCCATTTCCCTTTCACCCCAGCTCCTGATAACCACCATTCTATTCTCTGTTTCAATAAAGTTGTGTGTGTGGATATATATATAATTTCATATATATATATATATAATTTCATATATATATATTTTTATATATATATATGTTGGAGGCTACGGCATGGTTGGAGTCGTGGATCAAACCAGGCCCTGACTTGTGTCTCCTTCAAAGTCCGGACACCTTGACAAGGTTAAGGACAGGAAAGTTGAGTAACACTGAGTAAAGGGTCTGTGCTATGTGTCGTGGGCTCGCCTACGTGACTTCCCACACACTCTCCCTATAGAAGGGAACAATGTTGTCAGGGTCATGAGTTCTTAGTTGGTCCTTGTTGTTCCTGTACCTCCCATAACCCACTCCCTGGTTGATTGTCTTGCTAATGGCTTTAGCTGAGACTACCTGGCATCACGAGGTTTGCTTGTAGTTGATGTAAACTTGTTATAGAAACTTGCAGTCATCTGACTAGGTACTGATGTATTACTCCTTCTATTGTGGTCTGCCTTATAAATGCTTGTAAGATGTGGAATAAAATCGGCACTGTTGGACATCCTCCTCAGTGTCCCTCCTGCCCCCATCTCTTTGTCTCTTAATTTCTTTTCACCATCTTCTTACCCTCACGTTCCCTGGTTGATTTGTTGCACCGGCCACAACATATATATATGGATATATATAATTTTTTAATCCATTCATCCATTAAGGGACATTTAGGTTGTTTGCATATCTTGGCTATTGTGAATAATGCTGCAATGAACATGGGAATGCAAACATCTGTTTGATATTCTGTCTTTATGTTGTTGTTTTTTTGTTTATGGATATGCAATCAAAAGTGGGATTGCTAAATTATATGGTAGTTCTATTTTTTTAAGTTTTGAGAAACTTCCATACTATTTTCTTAATGGATATACCTATTTACTTCCCCACAAACAGTGCACAAGTGTTCCCTTTTTCCCACGTCCTCACCAACATTTGTTACCTCTTGTCTTGAGTATAACCTTTCTGATAGGTATGAGGTAATACCTTGCTGTGATTTTGATTTGCATTTCCCTGATGATTAGTGCTGTTGAGCACCTTTTGTGTACTTATTGGCCATTTACATGTCTTCTTTTGAAAAATGTTGATTAGGCCTTTTGCTCATTTTAATTGGATTATATGATTTTTGCTATTGACTTGCATGAGTACTTTATATATTTTGGATTTAACCCTTATCAGATGTTCTCTTTTTGTGTTTGAGAATTTGATTATATTTTGTCTTGGTGAAGACCCTTTGGTTTGAACTGAGCATTTTCATTCCATATCTTTATGACCATATCCAGATAACCAAATCTTTCCCCAAATTTGGTATGTTTTAAGTAATTATTTCTTTAAATGAGTTCTCTGTCCCTTTCCCTCTCTCTTCTACTTCTGGCACTCTCATAATATGAATATTGATTCATCTCCTGATATCCCATAATTCTCATAAGCTTTTTTCTCATAGGCTCTTTTCATTCTTATTTGTTTTCTTTTCTCTGTTAGGATGGGATTATAAAATCTGTCAAGCTCACAGATTCTGTCTTCCATTGATTGTTGAAGCTTTCTATTGCAGTTTTTATTTTATTCATCTGTTCTTTAGCTCAAGAATATGCGTTTGGGTGAGGCTGGTGGTGAGTATTATGGAGGGCACATATTGCATGGAGCACTGGTTGTGGTTCATAAGCAATGAATTTTGGAACACTGAAAAGAAATAAAATAAAATAATAAAATAAAATAGTAAAATAAAAAGAATATGTGTTTGGTTTAAGATTTCTGTTTCTTTGTTGAACTTCTCATTTTTTTTCATATGTTGTTTTCTTGATTTCATTGGTGTCTCTCTGTGTTCTCTAGAATCTTACTGACCTTTCTTAGGGAGTTGTGGGGGGAAAGGGAGGGGGAATGAAACAAGATGGGACTGGGGAAGGAGACAAATAACAAAAGACTCTCAATCTCAGGAAACAAAAAGAGGGTTGGTTGCTTGGGGGGGGGACAGGGAAAGGGATAGGGTGGCTGGGTTATGGACATTGGGGAGGGTATGTGCTATATTGAGTGCTGTAAATTGTGTAAGACTGATGATTCACAGACCTGTACCTTTGAAGCAAATAATACATTACATGTTAATTAAAAAAAGAAAAGGTAGATTGAAAGTAAAAGGATAAAAAATGATATACTACTTAAATATTAAAAAATAATAATAATAATTAAATGAATTCTTTTTTTTTTTTTTCCTGGTGATTTTCAGATCTTCATTTCTCTGGGGTCAGATAATGAAAAGTTACTACATTCCTTTGATGGTGTCAAGTCCCCTTGCTTTCTCGTGTTTCAAGTGACTTTGCACTGTTTGTGCTTTCAAGAGAGAAGTTACATCTTCTAGGCTTATCTGACTGACTTTGGTGCAGAAAGACTTTCACCAAGATATGACTGTGAGGGCATTGGCTGTTTTGGGTGCTAGGTCTCTGGCTCCTGAAATAACATGTTGGCATAATCTTCGTGTAGCTCTGTCATCTGAGGTAAGTAATGGGTAAGACTGCTGGGTGGGGGAAGGATCTTCTATAGACAAGATTATGGAGATCCTATATGTGTTAGTGGTGGCTAGTTCTCTTGGGACTCTTGGACATGAAGACTGCTGCAATCCTCTTGTTTTCCTCCCCCACCCCACCCCTGGGAGGATGTTCTAGCCAAGTGGATCTTTCTTGTCACTGGCCCCAGCATGCTGGAACTCAGTGGTAGTGGAGCTGGGATTCTGGGATTAGAGACACACAGAACTACCACAGACAGCTTTTGGGTTCCAGGTCAGGGGGCATTTACTGTGGTACGACACCAGAATGCATGATGCCAGCATGTGCAGATTTCCCATGGAACTAGGATCTTGTTCTCTGGTGCTCACAGAAATGATTCATGCCCTGGGTGCAGGACAGGAAGGCAATAATGGCACAGGCCCTAGGATGAAAGCCTGGAACAGTGGCTTGAGCCTAAGACAGGGTGGGACAGCAGCACACTCTGGGTAGTGGCTTAAAGTTCCAGCTCTGTTCTTATGCAGTACTTACAGACCAGCAGCAGCTTACCCAGTAATGGCAATTTGCAGCCTCCACTAAGAATCCTGGAGCAAATCACAGACAGTAACAAAGTCCCAGGGATGATGGATGAAAGTCAGGACTTGGACCTGGGATTGGGGTGTCTAGCAGCAGCAGCAGCATCATCATTGTGGTTATGGTGGGTCAAAACCCCAACTTGGGACTCTGAAGTAGAGTGCTGAACAATGGCACCTCAGTGCTGGTAATGAAAGTTCACAATGAAGACTTGGGACCCAAGGGTGGAGTGCAGAGCAGCATTAGTTTTGGTATCTCGGATGACAAGGTGTTGTGGCTATTGGCGAGCCAATCCCAGCAAGCGAGGCATGACAGTGACTAGAGAACCAGGGCCCAGGTCTCACTGTAGGGACATTTCCAGGGAGGAAACCCAGTAGCAGAGACTCAGGACAGCTCTGTCAGCTGTGTTCATCATCAGCAAAGACGTGGAGGTCCTCAGGAAAAAGCTAAGATATTGGGTACCTGGGTGGCTCAGTGTGTTAAGCCTCTGCCTTCAGCTCAAGTCACGGTCTCAGGGTCCTGGGATCCAGGCCCGCATGGGACTCTCTGCTCAGCGGGGAGCCTGCTTCCTCCCCTCTCTCTGCCTGCCTCTCTGCCTACTTGTGATCTCTCTCTCTCTGTCAAATAAATAAATAAAATCTTTTAAAAAAAAAAAAGCTAAGATATCCATGGAGTGAAGCTTGCTGGGATATTCCTGCTCTCCATTTCTGAGTAAGGTGAAATCCCTCCAAATTGTACTTCTTGGCACCATGCTCCTCTGGCCTGGGATATAGGGTGACACAGGTAAAATGCTTCCTACAGGATTTTTGTTTGTTTGATTGTTTGTTGTTGTTTTGCTTTTTTACATAACCATCATCAGTTTTTTAGTTCCTCAGGATTTCTGCTGCTGCTTCATTATAGCTCAGGGCCTTCCAATGAACTATTTTTACTGGTTTATTACTATTCATTTTTTATTGTTTTTATGTGGGAGATTATCATTGGTTCCTTCTAGCCTTCCATCGAGCATCTTGCTTAAGTAACCTTAGCTTATGGTTCACACACACATGTGCACAGACTAGGATTTTGATTGTGATTACATTGAATCCATAGATAAATTGGAGAGAATTGTTATTTTTTCAATACTGAGTCTTATTATCCATAAACATATAATTACATATTTAAGATATTCTTTAGTTTTTTCAAATAAAGTGTAAAATTTTATCTTTGTAAATGTCCTACATATGTTTTGTTAGATGTATTTGTAAACATTTCTCTGATGCTCTGTTAAAAAGAACTTTTCAGTAATTGAAAAAAATACATCATAGTCCAATTATTTTATAGTTTTAGATGTTTGATATATTGTGTTTACTTAAAGAGGTGTTCTGTGAACTGTTACTGTTGGTTTGTCTTTAGTTCCCATGTGTTATTTTTATAAGGTCTTCTTTTGTGGATGTCTTTAGTTCCTTGAAATATTTTTTAGGATGACAAAAGGTTATGAACTCTACTATTCTCATTATACAGTTGGGTTGTAGAGTTCTCTAAACCCCATGCTGTTCAACAATTCCTTAGGTCAGCAGTTTCTGTCACAGTTGTCACCTGCAGGAATGACAATGATAAAGTAAACCGCCTGTATGCATTGTGGCAAGGTCACAATAACCTTTGTGTTTTCTTCTCCCAGCTATAGCAGCTATTTACTTAGGTAACAATGACTAATAATAAGAATATATACTAGCAGATTTCTTTTCAAACATTAATGCCAGGAAGTAAACATCCTATAGTAATATATAAATAAATAATGATGAATGCTTTGAGAAAAGCAAAGAGTTTCATTGATATGAATGTTATATATGTAGTACATATTTCTCCTTGAGTCATCCATCATAATAACAAAGGTATAAATATAAAGTAAGATAATGTAGGAGAGTAGGAAAGTCAATTTAAGACTCTAAAACACAACCTCTCCCTGCCATCCATTTTGGACACAAGTCTTAATGGAACACTGTGGTGATAAGGCGAGCACATTTAATTTTTTCAGTCAGGCAGGTAGTCGGGAGAACAGGGCTTTTGTTTTTGTCTTTGTTTTAAATATTGAGGGTCCATCGTAAAGAAAACAACTGTTTATGAGATAACTGATTCATAAGTATCTCTCAAAAGGCACGTGAAGAATAACAGTGATAAAGTATAGCTGGAAGGGTATGAATCTCTCACTTCTGTAATAAAGATTGGTTTAAACTGGGAATGATTATGACTGTTTGGGTTTAGATAAGATGGAAAGCTGGTTTTATTTTTTATGAAGTACATACTCTGTGTGAGAAAAAAGGGTGGAGGAAAGAAGGGGAAGAAAGGGAAAGGAAAAAAGGGAAAGGAAAAGAAGATAACATAAGTTTATTGTTCTCTATGAGGTCTCATGAAGTGGACATCTAACATTTTGATTTATAAATTGTAAGGTGATACTGAAAACAAATAGAATATTATCATTCTAAAATAAGCTATTGGTTTATAACAGTGAGTATATAATGGGGGTCTGATATGCAAATTTCAAAGGCAAGAGGTGAAAGACTCCAGTTAATTGGCATAAGAGAAGTCAGGGATCTTTTCTATGTCATTGAGGATTCATTTCTGATACTCTGGAGCCAAGGTTCTGAATATTGACTTTGTAAAGTTTTTGGTAATCTTACAAAACACACAGTGAGTAGTTATCTGAGGCATGCTCCTCTTTCGCACAACTGTTAAGTTGCAGATGATCCAGAGGTGCGTAAAGTAATTACATTCCTACCTCCGTGGTTTCCTGAGTGTTCAGGGTCATCAAGAATTCCATTCACAATAATCTATCTTTGCCATATTTCTTGTTAGTGTAATTGTGAAGCTAGGTTTTAGAAGATAATATATATTTGTTTAAATACATGGTAAAATTCTAGGACATCTGGCTGGCTCAGACAGCGGAGCACGCTAGTATACTTGATCTCTGGGTTGTGAGTTCAAGCTCCATGTTGGGCATAGAGCCTACTAAACAAACAAACAAGCAAACATGATATTCTAGAACACTATGTAAACAAAAAACATTCAGTATTGTGAATTTTAAAAACTTTTTTCTAAGTTATATTTCTTCTTTGAAATGAAGCAATAAAGGACAGTTAAGGTTACATTAGCTTGTTTGTTTGTTTCCTCTTGCTCTGCCCTACATATCAATGCTTATAAATTTATTTTATAAATTTAGTTTATGAAATTGTTCTATGACACTTCATTGAAATCTCTGTCTATTTGGGTGACTTCATTTTCTAACTATTTCAGAATAATACTGGTAAAAGTCAACATCTGAATGATTTTCATATTTTAATTGAATTTAAGAGAAAATGTTATTTTAATCACAGTTTCAGAAAGCAAAATTCAAGACTTGCTAAGTAATGGTTCTAAAATTCTTTTCCATTGATTAATTCTTTATAACCACAGGGAAGAGTTTTTTTTTTTAATTTCCTAATTTTTATTTTTAAGAAAAATATCATTCGAGTTATGTAAATATATATATATATATATATATATATATATATATATATATATATGAAACGAGAACAGGAATTCAAAGAGAATAAAGTAGGAATCAGCAGGAGGCTCTAGACAGTGAATTTTCACTACAGAGCTAAAGACAGTTTCTGGAAGAGCTTAAAAAAAGAAAAAGATAAATCAAGAATTTACCCTTAACCATGTGGTATTCTGCTTGATAAATATTTATTTTCACCAGCAAGAAACACTGAAAAATTGAAAATGAATTTAAGCCTATAATAAAATGTTCAGTGCCCTAGGCAACCTAAAATAAAATGATTTCTATTTTTGGGATTGACATCAATCTACTTGCTTTTAATTTTTTCTTTAATTTTATGATCTAGTAAATAAATTCTAGCTGCTAATTGTGAGATACCTGATAAGGAAAATTACCACATTGATTGCCTTACCTTTTTTAAATTAATATGTAAAGTACTTTGTTAAGCTATGGTTCTCAAGTGTTGTCATAAATGAGCTTGCTTTTGGAAAAAAAAAAAAATAAACCTAACTATGCAGTCAGAGATTCTCATAAATGCTTTAAAACTGTCTTTGAGACTATTATTTTTTCTGTTTTAAAAATATTTAACAAAAAAAAGAAGTGTCTCAATAGAAATTTATTTTAACATTTTCTTTAGTTGAGTATTAATACTGTAATAATTTATGTCAGTGTACAATCCAGGATATCCTCCAGAATTTTGTTGCTTATTTAACACAGTAAAACAGGTAGGGCTTCTACTCATGTATTTGTTGTCATACAATGACAGGAGGAATCTATTCTCATAGAACTATTGCTTTCCTATTTCTCTGTAAATAGTGAACTATTTCTAATGGCTCAAATAGATTTGAATAAATTTGTTAATGCTATACTAATTTTTAACTATTGCTTTTTTTTCCTCTCCATATAAACTTTTCCATAACCAGGTTATTAGAGAAATAGAGTAATATTAACCAGGAGTTCTAAGTCTCTGTCTCCTATCTTTTATGAGAACATAAGGTACATGTAACAGAAAATGCAATTTTCCTTTGGATAAGATGGGTAAAATATAGAATTAATTCTAAGCATGTGTTTCAGTCCTTGATGTAACATTAACCTCTGAGCCACCAGTACTCTGAGACTGACATAAATCATCCTCAATATCCAAATATTTACGAATAAAATCATATAATATGTCTTTTCATGTCAGTATTACTCTCCAATATACACTTCAATGATGAGTCTTTCATTTTTCTCTGTGCAAGTTTGTAATATATGAATGCTGCCCACAAAAAGACGTCAACAAATAATGTACCTTGACATTATAAAGGTTTTCCATGTTCTGCTATTGTCCTTACCTGTTGCATCTACCATTTCTCCCAAATTTATTGTTATTTCTATTAAGTTCAAACTTTCATCATGGGTAGGGAATCATTTAGAAATAAATTTCATAAGAAAATTAGACACCCTGTGCATTTTATTTATTTTATTATTTTTTAAAGATTTTATTTATTTATTTGACAGACAGGATCACAAGTAGGCAGAGAGGCAGGCAGAGAGATGGGGAAACAGGGTCCCTTCTTGAGCAGAGAGCCTGATGCAGGGCTCGACCCCAGGACCCTGGGATAATGACCTGAGCCGAAGGCAGAGGCTTTAACCCATTGAGCCACACAGGTACCCCCACCCTGTGCATTTTAAACAAAATATTTACATTATATAAAAAAGTTGGGTAGATGATGCAGGTGACATAGTGAGACAGCAAAAGTTTTGCTGCCTGTGGTGCGACAAATGGGACACTGACAATCTCAGCAATGAGCATTCACTGGGTGGCAGTGACCTGTGTCAATGTTCCCCTTTCTTCCATTCAGTAAAAACATGTTTGATTGAAGGATTTTTCTCAGGTAGGCCTTAACAGTTACCTCACTAATGATCCCAATTTCAACCAGTGACCCAGAAATGAAACACTACATTTCACAAAACTCCTGGAGTGTGCTATAAACAAGACTTACAAAATGTCATGTCCTTGAAAACATGAAATCCAACATGCTGGTATGTGTCTTTTACTCAAAATTGAGTTCAGAAATAAAATGTTTCATGGGCCACAGAAGGAGGCTAGGTCTAAATATAAAAAGAAACACAAATCTTTTTTCTAGAAGTTAAACAGCAGAAAATCTGAAATGCGAAGTTATAGCGGTACAAGGCCAACCACACAATTCCTTTTGTAACCCAGAGGTACCCTCTCAATATTATTTGTAGCTCTGAGGAGACCACACAAGAGGTTTTATGATTTTTGTAAGATGTTGATTTCAGAAGTCCTAGAGAATCCAGGTTTGTCCACATAAAAAACTATTAAATCTATTTTAGCACTAATTGATTGCCTGATTTTTTTTAAACCCAGATGATAAGTATGCTGACCCACTTCTGAAAAAAAATACTTTGCATAACAATTTATATTTTGAAATGTTCTATGTTCTTTGATTCTCACAGCCAGGTAGAAACACTCATTTAAATCCAACAAATATTCAATTTAAGTATAGTATTAATACACATGAAAATGAATTGTTAACAACCTATATAGACATTTTCCTGAGTAGTTAAACATCTCACATTTTAAAATCATAATGCTGTGCTTGCTTACCCAAGCAATAACAGCAATATAGAAGAATTAATTTTGCGACTATTGAAATGCTGATCACTTTGCATCAGTGATTGCTAAGTGACTGTAGCTAAAGTGTTCTCCAAAGCACTCTTCAACTTTTCACTCTTACCAGCATAATATGTGAGTTCAGTTATACTGTCTTCTCACCAGCATTTATTATGGCCAGATAAAAAAAAATTTGTAGACATTTTATATGGTGTATGGAAACTTTATTGGGTTTCAATTTGTATTTCCCTGATGAATAATGATGTTGAATCTCTTTACATGTGCTCATTTGTTATGTGCACATCTTTGTCAACTCATTTTTTCAAATCTTTTGTCTATTTTTAGTTGTTTATTATTGCTATTATTCAGTATTTTTTTTTATGGATTTGAGAAATGTCTTTTATTATATATGTGATCTGCAAATCCTTTCTTGCAGTCTGTGTTTTGACTCCTCCTTCTCTTAACAATATCTTTTGAAGTCCAGATTGTCACTTTTTCTGTTATGGATTATGTTTTTGATATTTTATATCAGCAGTATTTGCCTAAGCCAAAGTCACAAAGGTTCATACCTACATTCTATTCCAGAAGTTTTATAACTTTTGGTTTAACATTTAGGTCTATGGTGCAATTTGATTTAAAGTTTATATATGGTATGGCTCATATTGAAGTTTATTTTTTACATATGGATATCCAGTTGGTACAGCACTATCTGCTGAAAAAAATTTCCCTTTAAGCATTGAATTGCCTTTGCACCTTTGTTGGCAAACATATGTGGTTCTATTTCCAGATTTTCTATTTAGTTTCATTGATCTACCTATCTATGCTTTTGCTTATACCAAGAGTCAGCAAACTATTTTTGTAAAGGACAAAATAGTAAATATTTTAGACCTTGATGGCATCATATCTTTCTTTTTTTTCTTTAATTTTAGTAAGTTCAACTTAAAATTTACATAACAACGTGGGGCCAATGTCTACCATATTAGACAGAGTAGGTCTAGAAAGAGGTAAAAGTCTTAATTTATGTTAGTCTTAGATAACTCAAGGATGCATACTATAATCACTATACAAGGCATTAAAAGAAAGAAACACGTTTAATTGTTAAGCTTAGTAGGTATAAAGATAGAATAATAAGAATACTCAATCTAAAGGAAATAATTAAGGCAAAGGAAAAGTAATAGAAATCAAATACTTAAGGACTAATATATCAGAAATCACATTGAATATATGAAGTAAATGCTATAGTTATGTGACAAAAGTTATCTGATGAGATTAGAAAAATGGGTGACACAGGAGTGGCTGTGTGTGGCTCAGTCAGTTAAGTGTCTGACTCTTGATTTTAGCTCAGGTTGTGATCTCAGGGTCGTAAAAGTGAGCTCCATGTCAGTTTCCATGCTCAATGGGGAGTCTTCTTTGAGAGTCTCTTTTTCCATCTCCCTCTGCCCCTCCCACTGTGCTCTCTCTCTAAAATAAATAAATAAAATATATTAAAAAAATAAAAATAGGTCACACAAATAAAATATAAAGAAATGGAAAAATTAAGAAGAACTTGAAGAAAATATGAAATATATGACAAGCTATTGTGGAAACACTAACCTGAACAAAGTTGATTGGATTATACATTTAGAAAAAGTAAATATTAATGTAAAAACTATTACTACAGATAAAGAGAACCTTTACAGTGTTAAGGGCTTCAATCTACCAAGATAACTTAACAATTTTATTTTCATAAACCCTAAAATATGAAAAAATAAAAATTGACAAAACTAAAATAAATGTAAAATTTGACAATCTTAGTGCAAGATTTTAACAAACATCTCTCAATAACAGATAATACAAGTAAACTAATAAGAATATAAAAAATGAACAACATAAACTTTCCCTAAATAACATATGCATACGTCTGTGCAAAAGAACTACAAAAAAACATACTTTTTCAATATACATTTTTTATTACCATTTGTTTGTATGTTAAGCAAATGAAACAAAAACCAAAGGTTTTAAGTTATATATGTTATCTTACAGCAATGGTTTTATGTTAGAAATTTTTAAAAAATATAGTAATTCTGAGGTTTAGAAATACGGAAAATAATTCTTCTTTTTTAAGTTTATTTGTTTTTTACTTTTTGTTTTTTTTTAAGATTTTGTTTATGGTGTGCCTGGGCGGCTCAGGTGGTTAAGATGGTTTAGCTCAGGTCATGATCCCAGAATCCAGGGATTGAGTCCTTTGATCACTTGGCTGCTCAGTGGGGAGCCTGATTCTCCCTCTGCCTCTGCCTTTCTCCTTGTCTCCCAGAAATATATAAACAAAATCTTAAAAAAAAAAAAAAAGATTGTCTTTATTTATTTGACAGAGAGAGAGAGAGTATAAACAGGGATAGCAGCAAGGAGAAGGAGAAGCAGGCTTCTGCTAAGCAGGGAGCCCAATGTAGAACTTGATCCAGGACCCTAGGATCCCGACCTGAGCCCAGTGAAGATGCTTAACCAACTGAGCCACCAGACACCCTTGGAAATTAATTCTTAATAATCAACAGCTCAAAATTATCACAAGGTAAATGATTATGCACACATTTGAGCAGATAGTGCTGAATATTAAATATAATATTGTTATATACAATATATATTGTTTAGAATGTAGTTTAATGATAACTAGAAAGAACTCTGCTTTTTTAAATCCATTGTACATATTTGAAAGAGTAAGACAGCAAATCTTGTCAAAACACTTTTCACAAGAAGTTATTTTAAAAATTATGTGGAAGTTGGGGCACCGGGTGGCTGGCAAACATCCAATCTTAATTTTGGCTCAGGCCATGATCTTAGAATTGTGGGATCAAGGCCCATGTCAAGCTTCAGGCTCAGCAGGGAGTCTACTCTATATTCTTTCTCTCCCTCTCCTTCTCCTTCTGCCCTTCCCCCTGCTTTCATGCATTTGCACTCGCTATTGCTCTAAAATAAATAAATAAATTTTAAAAAAAAAGTGGAAGTCAAGAAGGGAAAAGAAGTCAAAGAATAAAAAATGAAAATATTAAAAGTGATATATATATATATAAATACACACACTCACACACATATATAAAAAAGTAAATGTTAGTTCTTTGAAAAGAATGACCAATGTGAGATTGACAGAAGAAAGAATAGATAAGAGAAAGCACAAATAATAATGATGTAACTAGCAAAAAAGGTAGAATAACTATGAATCTTATAAACAGCTTTATGCCAATAAATTTCATGATTCAGATAAAATAATCAAAATCTTAGAAAAATAAAACTCTTTGAAATTAAGAGGAAATAGAAAATATGAATATCTTATACTTATTAAAGGAAATGTATCTGTAATTAAAAAAAAAAAAAACCTATCTTAAAAATAAATTCCATAACCTGTTGTCTTAAGTCATGAATTCTAGCTAAGAGTTAAGGAAGAAATAATGCACATTTTGTATAAACTCTTCCAGGGACTAACAAAAAAGGGAAAACTAACTCACCTTTTTTTTTCTTTTAAATCATAAACTTGAGGTCAAAACCTGAGAAGGACATTAACAGACCAGATTAGAAAAACATAGTTTTTGTCATAAACATAGAAGCAAAAAATTTCAAATTAAAATATTAACAAACCAAATATAATGAAGTAAAAAATGGCTAATAGTTTACAATTAAATTAGATTTAATCCAGAAATGCAAAGTTGACTTTAAATTAAAAAATCAGTTACCATATTTCAACTGACTAAAACAAACAAACAAAAAACCCACATAATCATCATTATAGATGCATCAAGTCTCAAAATAAACTGATAAAAATTCATATAAGTAAAGAAAACTTTTTAAAATTTATTTTATTATTTTTTAATTTAAATTCAATTAGCCAAGGTATAGTACATCATTGGTTTTTGATATAATGTTCAATGATTCATCAGTTCAGTATAACACCCAGGGCTCATCATGTCACATGCCCTTCTTAATGCCCATCACCCAGTACCCCATTCCCCCACCCACTTCCCTTTCGCAACCATCAGTTTGTTTCCCGGAGTCAAGAATCTCATATGGTTTGTCTCCTTCTCTGATTTCTTTCCATTAAGTTACCCCCACCTCCACCCCTATTGTCCTCTGCTCTATTCCTTATGTTCCACACATGAGTGAAACCATATGATAAATGTGTTTCTGACTGATTTACTTCACTTAGTATAATACCCTCCAGTTCCTGGCACATGAAGCAAACTCTCTTAATCTGTAAATAATACTGGCAAAATATTTGCAGTAAATCATAATGAATAGGGAAGTTTCAAAAATAGTATTTGAAGGGATAAAAGACCTAAATGTGAGACAGGAAACCATCAAAATCCTAGAAAAGAACACAGACAATAACCTCTTTTACACTGGCCGTAGCAACTCCTTGCTGGATATGTATCTTGAGGCAAGAGAAATAGAAGCAAACATAAACTAGCAGTTCTTCATCAAAATAAAGAGCTTATACACAGTGAAGGAAATAGTTAACAAAACTGAAAAGCAGCCTACTGAATAGAAGAAGATATATGCAAATGACTTATCTGATAGAGGATTAATACATAAAGAGCTTATCAAAATCAACACCCCCAAAACAAATAATCCAATTTAAAAATAGGCAGAAAACATGAGTAGACATTTTTTCCAAAGAAGACATACAGATGGCTAACAGACACATGAAAAGATGTTCAACATCACTCATCACCAGGGAAATAAAAATCAAAACTACAATGAGCTATCACTTCACACTAGTCAGAATGGGTAAAATTAAAAACACAGAAAACAACAGGTGTTGGTGAGGACATGGAGAAAGAGGAAACCTCTTACACTGTTGGTGGGAATGCAAGCTGGTGCAGCCACTCTGGGAAACAGAATGGGGGTTCCTTAAAAAGTGAAAAATAGAAATACTCTATGATCCAGCAATTGCACTATTAGGTATTTACCCAAAGGATAAAAAAATACTGATTCAAAGAGACGCATACCATATGATTTCACTCATATATGAAATTTAAGAAACAAAACAGATAAACATAGGTGAAAAAAAGAGAAAAACCAGGAAAAAGACTTAACAGTGTAGAACAAACTGATGTTTGCCAGAGGGTCAGTGGGTGGGGGGATGGGTTAAATGGGTGATGAGACTAAGCAGCGCATTGTGATGAGCACGGGGGAATTGTATACAAGTATTGGATCACTAAATTCTACATCTAAAACTCATATTGCACTGTATGTTAACTGGAGTTTAAATAAAAACTTGAAAAAAACTAAGAGATGAAACTAACTGTCTTATTCCTGATATTAATGACAAAGTATAATTTTTAGATAAAGAATGTTTTTGTGTTATGTATGTAGCTTTGTCATGCAAAGGAACTCTCCTCCTGTGCTACTTAATACATATTTTTAAAAATCAGGAATTAATATTTAATTTCATGAAGATTTTTTATATGTACAGATCTGATCATGTGGCTTTTCTTCTTTGACCTATATATATAGTGACCAAAATTTATGTATTTGTTAACTTTGAATCATTGTTACTTTTCTGGAATAAACTATTATACTACCAAAAAAGGTATTATTTGAGATTAGAAAACAGCAACGATGCCAATGAATTGGGTAATAAAATGAAATACAAGGGGGCACCTGGGTGGCTCAGTGGGTTAAAGCCTCTGCCTTTGGCTCAGGTCATGATCTTAGGGTCCTGGGATCAAGCCCTTCATCGAGCCCCGAATTCTGTGTTCTACTCGGCAGGAAGCCTGCTTCCTCCTTTCTCTCTGCCTGCTTCTCTGCTTACTTGTGATCTCTGTCTGTCAAATAAGTAAATAAAATCTTAAAAAAAATTAAAAAAAAAAAGAAATAAAAGTTTAAGCATTGGAAAAGAATTCCTACTAGAAAAAAGAAACAGAAAATGAAGGAAATAAATGCTCAAAACTGAAACAGTCATATTATAAAAGGTAACATGCAAATCATCAATACAAATGTGAAAAGATAATTCTCTTTGATTTAACATCAACAAAATATAGATTAAAAGTACATGCAAATGAAAAGGAAGGTCAATGAGATCGGACTTATACATTCATCAAACTGATTAAATTTTTAAAAGAATGACAATAACAAGTATTGCTGTAGATATGGAAAATGGGTCTCTTAAATAGAGCTGCTGAATAGTTTAAACCGCTACACCCTCACTGGAAAATATACTGGAATTACCCAATAGTGCTGAATATAATGTACAGAAATCCTACCCATAGCTATGTATTTAACAGAAATGCATATATATGTATATATGAATATATAAATATTACATATGTGTAATTTGGAGTAGCCAAAACCTGGGAAAAAACTACATGTCTATCAACGTGAGAGCAGCCAAATAAATTATGACTTATTTACACAACAGAATGCCCAAGGAATGAAAATGGATAATCTTACCTTAAAGCCACCAACATGGATAACTCTCACAAACATATGTAAAGCCAGACCTGAACATACAATATATATAAATATATATAAACATATATCCTTGCATTTATATAGGATAGAATTTATATCCTATCCTATATATATATATATGCTATATATATCCTATATAGCATTTATATAGGATTATATAGGATTTTCAAAAAGGCAAAACTAAATTATGTTAAATTATGTTAAATTTTTAAATTGTATTAACATAAAATTATATAATTTTATAAATTATATAAATTTTATATTTTATAAATTATATAAATTTTACATAAATTTTACATAAAATAATATAAAATTATGTAAAGCCTGTAAAATTATGTATTATGTAAAATTATGTAAAACATAATTTTAAATTATGTTAAATTATGTTAAAAATTTTTAAATTTAAGGAAGAGATAGACAGTGGTGTTTGGGTGAGGAGGGCAGGAAGGAGTCTTCTTGTATACTAGAAATGTTGACGTTCTTGATCTAGTTAGTGATTACATGGACATTCTCTTTGAAATAATTCATTACGCTATGTATTCACATTTGCCTTCATTTTTTTCCTATATGTGTATTATTTCAGTATTTTTTAAAGCCAAAAAAGACACAAAAATAGGAGCAATCTATACTTTTTTAGATAATATGTTTTTTTTATTATTTTTAAAAGATTTTTATTTATTTATTTGACAGAGATCACAAGTAGGCAGAGAGGCCGGCAGAGAGAGATGGGGAAGCAGGGTCCCTTCTTGAGCAGAGAGCCCTATGCGGGGCTCGATCCCAGGACCCTGGGATCATGACCTGAGCTGAAGGCAGAGGTTTTAAGCCACTGAGCCACTCAGATGCCCCAATATATGTTTTTTAAATTTTAAATCTCCTTTCTATCAGGGTTCTCCAGAGGAACAGAACCAACAAGATGTGTATGTATAGATCTAGAAAGAATTGTTTTATGGAATCAGTTCATGCAGTTTTGGAGGCTGACAAGTCCAGCATCTGCAGGGTAGGCTGGCAGGCTGGAGACCCAAGCAAGAGCTGATGTTGTGGTTCAAGCCTGTAGGCTGTCTGCAGGCAGAATTCTGACTTGTTCAGGGGAGATCAGTTTTTGTTTTATTCAGGCCTTCAGGTAATTAGATGAGGCCGCCTGCATATGGAAAGCAATCTGACTCACTCAAAATCACAGATCTAAATGTTAACCTCCCAAAAACATCCTCACAGAAACAACCATAATAAAGTTTGGTCACATTATCTAGGCTCTATAGCCCAGCCAGACTGACATATAAAACGAATCATCACACTCTTTTTCTGAAACATATTCATGTAAAATTCTTCAATTATTAAAGAAATGTAATTCTTCAACTATGTAAAAGTTTTACCGTATGCAAATTGGAAAGTGAAATGCAAAGGGCTAAACACTATTGCTTTCATTCTTTAAACCTCAGTCCTTTGTCCCCTAACTTTTTCTTTCCTATTCCTTGTACTGGATTTATAGAGACCAATGGTATTTAGGCAATGCTAACAGAGAAAGTTGAGTAAGTGGAGTGTAACCTGGGGAAGTACACTTAAAAGCCATGCCACCGGTTTTAGTGTTGGATAAGGGAAATTATCATTTATAGTCAGGAAAACTTGTTTAGTCCAATGTAGTGTAATTGCATAATGGTTGGATGTCTCTATATCTTAGAACGCTAAAGTTATGTAATCCAAATTCCTGCCTGCAAAGAGTTCCGTGTTTATTTAGCAGTGATGTCTAAGTGTAATATAAAAGGGTTCTTTTAAAAATTCTGTTAGCAAAATGGGTAGGCTTAATAGTTTTTCTGTACGTTAATTAGAATTCTAAGGATTTACCTTTTGGTTTATTTTAATACATCTGTCAGATGGAGCCTTAAATTATATAGTAAGCTGTGAAGGCTAAATTCCTTTGTAATGGCATTGTTTCAAGATTTATTACGCTGATTAATCCAAATCTCTAAATGGCTCCTTTATTGTTTATCTGTAAAGCTTGATTCAATTGAGAGAACTGTGGGTCAATTGTTCTCATCAGTTAGGTAGTGACTTTCTCCCAAAATTGGAACTTGTCTGTGCTAGTGTTTATTTTTAATATCATTGTATCTTTGACATATTTTGAAATTTGAATTGTATGCTTTGAGTCTGAATTAATGAAATTGATATATCACAGTTGGGAGTATATTAGTGTTAATCAGAGGGGGAGATGAACCATGAGAGACTGTGGACTCTGAGAAACAAACTGAGAGTTCTGGAGGGGAGGGGTGTAGGGGGTTAGGGGAGCCTGGTGGTGGGTATTAAGGAGGGCACATATTGCATGGAGCATTGGGTGTGGTGCATAAACAATGAATCTTGGAACACTGAAAAAATAAAATATAAAATAAAATAAAATAAATACCAAGCTATGACTTATTCCTTAGAGATTTGCGGGTACTTTTTATAATTTCTTTTTTTTTTTCCACAAATCGAGTGGATTTATTTTATTTTATGTTGGAAGACTAAGAACATGAACAATTAATGACCAATTAACACACATAGTAAAATTTCTCTACCTGTTAGAAAGCACTCACATTCACCTCCTATTCTATGATGTTCAAGGTTCTTTTGTACTCTTCTCCAAACCCTTATACACTTTGACCACCAAAAATATACCATAGAAGCAAATTATTCTATTTGTTCATATGTAAGGAGATACCTATTCTTTTTTCATCTGTTTATATCTCCTTGCTCTTTTCTACATTTTACTTTACTCAGGGTAAAAATGGTTCATAGTCTCAGCTCTGCCAGGGACAGAAAGGAGAAAATAAGTTAAAATGATTTATAAATCAAGTTAAACAAATGAGACTCATATTCAGCATTTGAATTAGTAAAATAAAATTGTGTGAAGACAAAGAAGTAATACATTCCTGACTGATAGACATCTTTACAGAAATCTAGAGTAGTATTTTTCATTTTTTAATTTTTTTTAAATATTTTATTTATTTATATGACAGAGATCACAAGTAGGCAGAGAGGCAGGCAGAGAGAGAGAGGAGGATGCAAGCTCCCCACGGAGCAGAGAGCCTGATGTGGGGCTTGATCCCAGGACTCTGGGATCATGACCTGAGCCAAAGGCAGAGGCTTTAACCCACTGAGCCACCCACGTGCCCCTAGAGTAGTATTTTTCAAAATGTAGTCTGTAACCTCCATGTGGTGATTCCTGGGTATCTTACTTAAATATAAATTTCTGAACCCCACTTTAAATATATGAACCTGAGATTGACAAATCCAGATGGTGTAGGAAAAGAGTGGTAAAGCCTAGGAGTCCATATATTAATTTGTAATTTTTCTTCACACATAACTTTTTAAAAATCACTGCTCTAGAAGCTTTGACAAATGGGTAGGGTTTTCTTTTTTGTTTGCTTGTTTTTTTAAGTAAAAGAGGAATGGTAGTATCTGTAAAGCAAGGTTCTTCCTACTACATCCAACCTCAATGTGTTTTCAAATGAAAGATTATGAGAAGTAGCATGCAAAAGCTAGCTAAGAAAACCTTTATGGGTCAGTTAAATCTAGAATTCTAGGTCTAGAGAAAGCTCCCCACCCCAGCACTATTTCCGCTGTATAATTCTTTGTCATCTGGGGCTGGTCTAGGTATTCTAGATTTAACAGCATCTCTGGCCTCTACCCATCAGATGCCAGGAACCCTCCCACCCCATTTGTTGTAACCAAAATGTCTCCAGACACTGCTAAATGTCCCCTATCTGTAAAATTGCCCCACTCTAGTTGAGGAACTAATCCAGGGAAATGTATATGGGAAACAGATTTCTTGTTGTGTATCCACTTACAAGTACTTTATTTTTTTGAAGATTTTATTTACTTATTTGCCAGAGCAAGAAAGGGAGAGAGAAAGAGAGAGAGAGAGAGAGAGCACAAGTAGGGGGAGCAGCAGAGGGAGAAGGAGAAGCAGGGTTCCCACTGAGCAGGGAGCCCAACGTGGAGCTCCATCCCAGGACTCGGAGATCATGACCTGAACCAAAGGCAGGTGCTTGATCAACTGAGCCACCCAAGTGCCCCACTTGCAAGTATTTTATATTTTGATGGCAGTGAAATCTGGATAGTTTGAAGAATATTTACCATTGATATAGTTTATATTTCCAGCCTTTATTACAATTAGCCTACAAAAGTTGGTGAACTTTTGACGAATCACCTTTTATGAAAAAGACTCATTCTTTGCTGCTTCCATTTTATTGATCACCCTTTTAATTTACTCAAGCCATATGCCTGTCCTTCAGTATCATTTTTTAACAGTAAATTGAGAGATAACCTTTTTTCATGGGTGGAAGTGGATGTCAGTGCACTGAGAGTCAAACGTTACTTCAGAGCAAACTATTTTTATTATATATGAATGCTCTTTGGCTTTCTTTAAAAAAAAAAAGCATGATACTGTGTAGCTTTCATTAGCTACAGTGCTCATAAATTATTGACTGACTATAAACACTGGTAAGCATAGTCTAGTAAGTTTGCATAAAATCCACTAGTCTTCCATTAACTTAATTTCTTAATTTCTCATTGGTATAGTATTCAGTTAAATGTCACATTGGGATGTTCTCCAATGTCTCCGATCTGCATGATCAAAGGTTCCCAAGGTCATGCCATTCTCAGTCCCAGTGTAAGCTTTGCTGTTCTTGTGATCTACCCAAACAACTCTCCGTTGACATCACTGGAAATCACACTGAGGACTGTGAGGAACATATGGCCTTTCTATTGTGTCCTTAGGGTCATAATGAAAAACAAGTCTGGAACACATCAAAATTATGCCATGCTGTCAGGAAAATTCTAATCAGTGTAAGCTCAGCAGCTTTATTCTCTAGAAACAGTGTTCTGTCTGTAAAGAGCCTCCTACATGGGCATAAAAATGGGAAACGGCAGCAGTATATGCATTCCATTAGCTGGAGTCCTAGACTGTTTAGTGGTTTTCTTAAAACCACTTTCTAATCAATCCCCATTAGCGCTTTATTCTATTTCCAGTAAAATAAATTTAAATTTAAAATTAAAGTAGTTTCGTGTCCAAAAAAAATAGCATGTTGTTTGTATCTTAAGAATGATAGTTTTTCGGTTTTTGTTTTTTTTGTTTTCAATTAAAAAATATACCCAGTATTTGTAGCTCTTGCTGCTTTGTATAAGGTTTCAGAAATCACAAGAGGGCACTCTTTTACTAAATACATCAGGAGAAAGGGCAATGATTTAAGAGTTTGACTTTTTTAAAAAGGTAGTTTTTAATGATATAGGAATTCTACCCATACACATCAAATACTATTTTTTAATACTAAATTTAGAGTATTATAAAAATGTGACCCTATCCACTAGAAGTACTTTTTTGTGAAGGGTATTAATGTACTTATCTTGATGAGCACTGAGTAATGTACAGAATTGAATCACTGTCTAGTGAATCTAGATAGTGTATCTAGATAGTAAATCACTATCTAATGTACACATTGAATCACTATCTAGTACACCAGAACTTAATATAATTGTAAATTAACTATACTGGAATTAAAATGTAAAAAAGTACTTTTTTGCATCAAAATGTTAGCGAAGTAAATTTTTTAAAATTGTAATACAACAAAGAAACTCTTGAAAATGGATAAATATTTTGACTGAAACATAAGTTTCAGAATGTTTCTTCCCTTGTTTTTTTAGGAATGATTTTTTTTGAAATAACATTTTTTTTCCTGATTCTACTATGAAGAATATTGATGAGGCTGCCATTTGTAAAAGTTCCTTTTACTGCCTAATAACCATTTTATCTTTCTCTGAATTTTATATTTGAGGTGTTTAGGAGAAATCCATAATACATCGTGCATTAAAATGAAATTATATTAATCTCCCCATATGATGATAATTCTATTTTGAGTGATTTGGGGATGATGCTATTTGAAAATGAATACAGGTGGATTATTTACCATTATGATCAAAATTGCACCTGGGAATATTAGATGGTAGAAATGGGCCACATTAAATACAAAAAGCAGCATTACACTAAGTAGTAATGTAATCTATTACTTTGATCAATAGAAGTAAAAATAGAAAAAAATTCAAAATAACTCTAACAATTATAATTTTATTACTTTCCATGTGAAGAGGATAAGGGCAATCCAAGATGAACAATAAATGTAATATCCATTGATGTATAATTATATTGCAATTTAAGATGATTTACTTAGACTTCAAATGTTTCAAATAAAAGATTCTGATTTAAGTTAATCTAATAAATGAAAAATATTATGGATCATAAGTATAATTACATTTTTTTCAAAGAAAATACCAATAAAACATAGAGAAGAGCCTAGAGTAGTTAAAATTTGCCAGGCTTAACAAAAGGAAGCTAACAATTGGAAAAGTTAGCTATATTTTTGGCTCTGTTATGTTATTAGTTGTGCAGCTGTGGGTGGATCAGTTAACCTCTGGGGTTCTCCATTATTCTATTGCAAAATTCAAAAATTAGATTAACTTGTAAGCTCCTTCTATCTCAAATATCTATGATTTTAGTAACTACCTTTGATCATATTTTTATCTAATATAATAAGCATTCAGTTGCAATTTGTTCAAGTAATTAAGGATCAAAACAATCAATAAATGTAGGAAAGTACTTAGTCACTGAGTTCTCAAATATCAGGTTACATGGTGACACATATTCTAAGATTTCAATGACTATGTCAAAATATAAATACAAATCATTATAGTAGTTTATATTACAGTGTATTCAAGAGATTGGCAGGATCTAGACAAGCTTATCCCAACAAAGTTACAAGAATTTCAAAAATAACTATTAAACCAACCTTAGGGATATGACAGTTCTTATCATAACCAGCCCTTATGAAGATCTTTTATGGTTTCTTCCCGTTATATGGAGATTTGTCTTTTAGAATTTATGCCAGATATCTTCACACCTTGGTTGCAGTTTTAGATGTGAATTTGTATTATATGGATTTTTAAAAATATTATCATTACCTCTTACACCAAGTACTCATTTTGACAATGGATTTAATCATCAAATTTCAACAATATTTGATGAACTTCCTTTCCCAGAGGTGAAGTCATTTGTCAAAGGCCCACCACTCATTTTAGGGACAGGCTTGGAATTGGAACTCAGGTTTTCTCAAACCCCAGCAATTTTTTAACAAAATGTCATAACTATCAAATATATGTTTCTGTGCAGGTGACCCCAAGTCTCAGGCTTTAGAACGACACTAAATTTTAAATCTTAAATTTTAAGACAGTTGATATTTGAGATAGTTATGCTTATCATGATTTGATTCTAATAAAATAAATTTCACTTTAATTGAATGGATTTCTTTGAGAAAACTTCACCCTCTGAAGAGAAAATCCAAGTTCCCTGTCAACACATTTTACTAATATTCTATAGAATATATCTATATCATAGTCAAAACGATACTCTGTTTTGCAGAAATATGATAATAACACTTACAAATGGAAGGTAAAATCAAAATTGAGATGATTGGAAAAGTGTTTACAAGCTCAAGGCATTAGGAAGCAATAAACCATTGTTCTTCATGATACAATCTATTGATTCATATCTGAAATTCTGAATAATGCATATATGCCAGGAATGATAAATTACATTGAGAAAATGTGATTTATGTAACTGTACAGTCTCTGTATATTTTATCAAGATTTAAGCCTGAAGAATCTTCTTCCTTTCTTTTTTCTTTCCTTCTCTTTTTTCTTCTTCCTTCTGCCTTTCTTCAGCTACTCTTTTATCTATCTTCTCTTACAAGCCATCCTTCTCATCATCCTTCCCAATCCATTTTCCTAAAAAAAAAAAAAAAAGAGTATTTTTTTTAAAGATTTTATTTTATATATTTGATAGAGAGAGAGAGAGAGATCACAAGTAGGCAGAGCGGCAGGCAGAGAGAGGGGGGGAAGCAGGCTCCCCGCTGAGCAGAGAGCCTGATGTGGGGACTCTGAGATCACGACCTGAGCTGAAGGCAGAGGCTTAACCCATTGAGCCATCCAGGTGCCCCCCCAAAAAAGTATTTTTTTAAGAATACAATTGTCTAATAAACTTTTTCACATTGTCATACATCTGCAATATTTAGGAAAGTACTTTTTAGACATGCTAATGGGAAAATGCATGTTTTTCTGTTTCCTATGTTTCCTTCCCCTCCTAAGGATTCATTGAGAAATTAGTGATGGGTTAAATCAAACTAGATTTTGATGAATGAAACAACTGGCTGAGTTCTTTCTTTTCCAATACAACTTTTGTGGAGGTGGATGACTTACCATATTTCTTTAAAGCATTTTTTTTTCCTTTTAGTAAGCAACAATACTCATTAGAAGAAATCCTAAAACAGAAAATCAGAAAGAAAAAAAATGGTCACATTCCTATTATCATTTTACTTGGTACTATCTTTGTTGTTTTATTAGCTTTTTATTCATATTAATTTTGATAAACTTGGAATCACACAATTTATCTACTTTCCTTGTCACTGCTACTGTTTTTGTATGATTTAAAATTTTTTTTCCAAATATAATCTCACATTCTTTTATAATCTTAGGAAATGCTTTCAATTTTTACATAATACCCCATTAGTTATTATTTGGTTCTATTATGCTAATTTTCAATTAGTTATTATCATTGTATAGTGACAAGTCTACATTTTATCTGAAGCAAAAGTATTGCTTATGCTATTGACCAGGTTCTTCCACCCAATTGTAGTTATAGTTGATACTACATAATAACAATAATAAATGATATAATAATATTATATATAATATTATATAAAATAATAATAAGTGATAATAAATACTTTCAAGTGTAATATTTTGTCACTGTTGCTGTTTTACTTCTTTTGGATACACTCCCACAAATGAAATCATTGTCACAAAGATAGTAAAAATTTTAAGATTTTTTGATAATAAATGCCAATACTTTTCTAAAGATTGTATCACTTTATTTTCCCATCACTTACATATGAAACAGTCCATTTGACAGCATCTTCTTTCAGGTTGTCAGTAATTTCCAATGCTGTGTTAATCCACTATAAGGAAGATGAATTCCAGAACTTGCCCCAATGTTCTATTTGATGGTATTTTCCATAGAAAGCCAACTAGCACAAAAAGAAGCATCTTTTTTTAAATCCAAGTTGACTATAAAAGAGATCTCTGTTCCAATTCATTAAGAAGTTATTGCTATTAACAAAAGAGTAAGGAAATCCTACCCCTATTTTTACAGCTATGTTCTGACAATCCTTATTGATTAGATGCCCATTTGAGGAATTTCTTTTTCACTCCATTAATATATCGCATTTATAATGTCATCAAGAATATTTTTCTCAGTGCTACTACATCTATTGATACAAACTAGAAAGAGCACTACCTAAGGATAGCATGGTGAACTGTCTGTAGTAAGGACTTTGATTTTGCTCTATTCCTTCTATGGGTACTTTGCTCTTTCCTACTGTCCACTTTGGGCTGACCCATATTAACTGAAGTTCCAAGCTGACCTATATCATAAACTGAGTCTCTGTAAAATGCTATCCAAAAATGATTTGAGGATTTCCACCCTTTTATATAGTAACATCATCATGTTTTTACTTATCTAAGAAATACATATTTAGTTCTGCAATTTGGAGTCAAACACTGGGCACCAAGGGTACACAATTAGCAAAGAATCTCCCTGCCCTTATGCAGTTTAGATTCCAGAGGAGGATGACACAGACAAATAATTAATAAGAAAAATCATGGCTGCATGTGTAATGAGCACTTGGAATGTAAGAGAAGAAACAAGCGTAGTGATCAAAAGGAACTTGGGAGATTTCGGAGACATTTGAAAGATGATTGGAGGTTTTGAAGGAACTGTCTAGAAAAAGGAAATGGCATATGTTCACGTAAGGGAAATTTTACACATGCACTGTGAAAATCCAAAGGGGAGAGATGTGTAAACGAAGACGTAGCAAACTGTAAACTGCCACAGAGGTGTCAGAGATGAAGATGCAATGTTGTTTGTGACCTCAGGGAGAGGCGGCAGTGTGATATGGGCAGAAGCCAGATTGGGTTGAGTAGAGCAGAGAATGGTGTGTGGAAAACAGAGAGAATGAAATAACATGAAAAACACAGATTAACACGTAGATGGTAAACAAGATTAAGAGGTTGGTTTTGTCTTTACTTTCATTACTAATTCACATTTACTGGTCACTTATTCGGAATCTTAAATAGTAAAATTAATTAGAAAACAGGAAAGAATAATTGTCATCAAGTTACTAACTTCCCATTGAGGGTTTTGGGGTACAATATTAACATTTACAAAATAAGATGTCTCAGGTACAGATAGATTCAATACGGAAACAAAACAAGGTAATATGATTGTCACTGGGAATAGCTGTTTGGGCACGGGAGTCATAGAAGTGATATTTCTATTGAGAATTAAATGTTTGGAGGCAGCCATGAAAAGATTTGCTGGAAGAGGATTCTGAGAGACACAAATAAGTGAAAGTGCCTGGAACTATTGTGAGCATCACATGTTGGAGGGACAGAGATTAAGACAAAGTACAGTGAATGATGGGAAGAGTAAAGAGAACAGAGAGAAAAAGGAGGATTGGAAGACATGTAGCAGAAGGACATAGGGAGGGGAGTTGGTTGTGCCAATTAGTATTCTGGTTTCAGTAGCAACCGATTAAAGAGTCTTAAGTTAGGAAGTGACATAATACATACTCTAGGAAAATTGCTCTGCCTGCTCCGTTGACTTTCAGAGAGGCGAGAGAAGAGCATGACAGTGAGTGGAACCAATGGGAGTTAAGTTTGCTGCTAATTGAAGCTGCTGCATTGGGAGAGAGTTGCAGTCTTTTGACAGTTGCAATATTTTTTGAGTATATCACCTGCTGTAAATTTGTGCAGACTACTTGAGCTTTATAAGCTTATTAGCCTCCATTTCCTTAACTTGGTAATGGGCTAATAGAAGTAATTTTCCTACTTCTCACTGGTTTGTTGTTTGGATTAAATATGGACGTCTATGGGAAAGCCCTGAATAAGCTATAAAGCATTTGTCTAGTGTGTTTATGGTCTGTTCTGTTAAATTGTCATTTGTCGAGAACATCTGCTTCCTCAGAATTGATTCTGACATTGAAAAGACTAAAAAGAAAATAGCATACAACAGTCTGCTTTGCGAAACCCACCAAAAGCACATATTTTTCTGCAAAATATGACTTCCTGGTACTGTTTTTGATTTTTAGTGACTTATCCAAATTCCCACAGCTATTTAGTAGTGGACCTGCCACTAGGTAATTTACCATGTTCAAATGTATACTCTTTCCTTCAATATTCAGAGATCAAGTATCAACATCCCAGTCAGAAGAGTTTAATAATAAGAGGTTATGGGGCATATTTAACATAATCAAGTCAAGAAATACAGCAAGATATTTGCTTAGCTATCAATCAATCATCTGTCTAGGTGATAGATCATCTATCTTGTTGTCATTCTGATTTAGGTCCAAAAGGACCCAGAATGGCTAAATCACAAGTTACAGATATATTATGGCAAATATTAAAAGTTTTTGATGTTCTCACCATTATTGTCTCTATGGCTACTTGAACAAATTTCACTTTCAAATTAAATAATATTCAAAGCCACAAAATCACTAATGATATGTTTGACTTCTGATATGTTCTAAAGAACAATTTAACATAAAAAAGATACTGCAATTATTTTTAACCTGATACTTTCCATTAGTTTTGTCCATTATATGTAAATCTGAATGTCCCATTTTGGAATTCAGCTGATTTCTTGACTTGTAAGTTTCTAGTCAATTCTAAATTTATCATATTGCTCCACTACATTTATGGTCACAATTTTTCTTTATTGAAAACTTCTTAGACTCAAATAGTTTTGAATTTTTGAGGCTGTGCAACAAATGGTCAATAAATCTATAAGATTACATACTACATGGAATGAATCTGTTGTTTTGGAATGAATCAAGTTTTCAATTTATTTAAAAGTTGGATCCTATCTATATGCTAAGAATTATTCTTAACACTTGATACATCTCAGTGGGCGGGGGCGAGTCCTGACAGACTTGGAACTAAGTTTCTAGTTGTAGGAGACAAACAATAAACAGTAAATGTAATGTTGAATAAACTGTATATTATGTTAGAAGAAAAATAAATACTATGGCAAAACTAGAACAGGGTAAGAATTTGTACATCTATTTCAATCATCTTTTTTTGTATGCTAATCCACTTTTACTGAATTGGCAGCCTCAACATCAAACTCTGCATTTACAGTTCCATTTTGGTGTTCAGCCCAGACTGGCAGGAATTTCTCAATTCCATTTTCTAATTCCTGTGGGGGAGAATCTGACTGCTACAACTTGAGTCAGGGTTCCAGTCAACTATGGACCAGAGCCAAAACTTGTCCTATAAATCTACAGTTAGAGTTTCATCCTTGTGATAGAGAAGTTCTTATAGAAGAGGGATGTGGCCTAGACACATACAATTTATTTACCTCCTAGTTCATAATCATGAAATGGCTTCCAGGGACCACATTCTCAGAGAATTCATTCAGTATTACAAGTTAGAGGCAAGTTGGCCAGTTTGATAGGACAATTATATTCACACATCTCTCTCTTTCAGGAATGAATGTCTTCTTCAGATTTCTCAACACTCAACAGTCAGAACTAGGTCACTGGGTTTGAAAAGTTAGTATCTGGCATTTTGATGCATTTATTTGGGGGACAGGCCATCACCAGTAAGGAAAAAGTGACAGAAGATTTAGGCAGCCCATGATATCAATTAGTCTCATATTATCAGGTATTTTGATACTTTACATTTTTATCTTAGATACATTTTATTTGTTTTTTTACTCATTAACCCTTATAAGGGTCAAAAAGAAGTGGGATTTCTATGACATTTTTTTTTAATTTTTAATTTTTTTATTAACATATAATATATTATTAGCCCGAGGGGTACAGGTCTGTGAATCACCAGGTTTACACACTTCACAGCACTTACCATAGCACATACCTTCCCCAATGTCCATAACCCCACCTTCCCTCTCCCTACCCCCCTACCCCACCCCACCCCCACACCTGGCAACCCTCAGTTTGTTTTGTGAGATTAAGAGTCTCTTATGGTTTGTGTCCTTCCCAATCCCATCTTGTTTCATTTATTCTTTTCCTACCTCCCAAACCCCCCATATTGCCTTTCAACTTCCTCAAATCAGGGAGATCATATGATAATTGTCTTTCTCTGATTGACTTATTTCACTAAGCATAATACCCTCTAGTCTATGACATTTTATAAGGAAAACTGGATTATGGGCGCTTGGGTGGCTCAGTGGGTTAAGCCTCTGCCTTAGGCTCAGGTCATGATCTCAGGGTCCTGGGATGGAGTCCCGCATCAGTCTCTGCTTAGCAGGGAGCCTGCTTCTCTCCCTCTCTCTGCCTGCCTCTCTGCCTACTTGTCATCTCTCTCTGTCAAATAAATAAATAAAATCTTAAAAAAAAAAAACTGGATTAGTTAAAATTTCCAAGAAACATCAGGAAGTTTGCTGCTTAAATATTGCAAATACCCTGAAAAAAAATATATCTCACTGATCATATGTAATATATGAAAAGCCCAAGATCTCAAATTCATAATTTAATAAATGATTTCCAATTATTTTACTGAGTGGCTCAATTAAAATATCTAAATTAATGTGTACATCAATAGTACACTATTTTTTTAAATTTTAATTCCAATATAGTCAGCAGTCTTATATTAGTTTCAGGTATACAATATAGTGATTCAACAATTCTATACATTACTCCATGCTCATCAAAATTAGAGTACTCTTAATCCTCTTCACCTATTTTACCCATCATCTCATACACTTCCCCTTTGTCAACCATCAGTTTGTTTTCTATAGTTAAGAGGCTGGGTTGTTGTTGTTGTTGTTGTTTCTCTCTTGCCCCCTTTGTTTATTAAATGTTTTGCGTCTTAAATTCCAAATATGAGTGAGATCATATGGGATTTGTCTTTCTCTGACTTATTTTGTCTTAGAAATAGGCAAGATTTTATTGTTTTTTATGGCTTAGTAATATTCTAATATATGTAACCTCACATCTTTTTTAAAACCATTCAGATATCAATGGACAGATGAACTGCTTCCAGAATTTGACTATTATAACTAATGCTGAAATAAACATACATAAAACCATATATTCTTTTGTGGGTTTTTTCCAAGCATTTATTTAAATTCCAGTTAGTTGACATAGAGTGTAATATTAGCTTCAGGAGTAGAATTTAGTGACTTATCTGTTGCATATTACACCCAGTGCTTATATCACAAATGACTTCCTTAATACCCATCACCCACTTAGCCCATCCCTCCACCTACTTCCCCTCAAGCAACCCTCAATTTGTTTTCTGTAGTTAAGAGTCTGTTTTATGGTTTGTTTCTTTCTTTTTGTTTGTTTTTTTTCTCCATGTTCATTTATTTTGTTTCTTAAATACCATGTATGAGTGAAATCATATGGTATTTGTCTTTTGTCTGACTTATTTCACTTAGTATAATATACTCTAGCTCCACACACTTCTTTGCAAATGGCAAGATTTCATTCTTTTTGGTTGCTGAATAATATTCCTGTGTGTGTGTGTGTGTGTGTGTGTGTGTGTGTGTGTGTGTATCATGATTTCTTTATCCAGTCATCAGTTGATGGACAATTTGAGCTCTTTTCATAACTTGGTTATTGTTGATACTGCTGCTATAAACATCAGGGTGCATGTATCCCTTTGAATCAGTATTTTTTTGTTTTCTTTGGGTAAATACCTAGTAGTGCAATTGCTAGATCATGGGATAGTCCTGGTTTTAACTTTTTGAGGAAGCTCCATATAGTTTTCCAGAGTGGTTGCACCAGTTTGCCTTCCCACCAAGAGTGAACCAAATTTCTTTTACTCCACATCTTCAACAACACTTTCTGTTTTTTGTGTTTTTTATTTAATTTAAAATTAAAAAAATTTATTTATTTATTTTTATTTAAGTTTTTTATTTAATTAAATATTTTTAATTAATTAATTAATTAATAATGAGGGGTGTGAGGTGATATCTCATCATGGTATTGATTTGCATTTCCCAGATGATGAGTGATGTTGAGAACCTTGTGATGCATCTGTTGACCATCTGTATGTCTCCTTGGAGAACTGTCTGTTTATGTCTTCTGCCCATTTTTAAGTTGATTATTTGTTTTTGTGTGTGTGTATTGAGTTGTATAAGTTCTAATATAGTTCACTTTAAGTGACCCAACGTCTACCTTGATCTAAATCTAAGGCAAACATTTAGAGTTCTTTAAGAAAATTAGAAATTTTTGAGGAATGAGCTTTTATTGTACTGACTATAGAGCAAAATCTCAAGTCATTCATGTAAACATAAATGTTTTGTTCTCCATTCTTTGTGAATCACAGGGACATGCTTCCTATAATAAAGACTAAAGAAGATAGTAAGCATGTTACTCTTTCTTTCATTTAACAAACAATTTTGACTGACAGATACTATTCTGAAGCTTAGGGGGCAATGTTAAGTTATTCATGTATTCTGGGTCGGGGATTACAATCTTCTGAGAAATATATTGGCATGAAAAAAAATAATTAAAGTAAACCATAAAAGCTCAAATAGAACATGAACACAAGATACAATCTATTCTAGAAGCACAGAGGAGGAGTATTTAGATTTGCATAGAAGAATAGAGGAAGTTTCCAGAGAAAAAGGCCATCTAAGCTGGTCAATGAAAATTATTTTCCTAGACAGTATAAATGGGATGGGCTTCAATAAAGTACAGAGGAAACTGCTTATTCGGAAGTACTTTAAACTGAGTATAAGATTGCCAATGAGGAGGCAGATAGAGATGAGACTAGCAGTGCAGACACATGACAGTATATCCTGGGAGCATGTGAAAAGACTGCTATGATACTGAGTAGTGCAGTTTATTTTGTAAGCCAGGGGAAAGCTGCAAAGTCACCAGAAGTGTTAAAAGAGGGATGGTATGAACTAATTTAATTTCTAAGTTCTCATCCTGACATCCTCAATGAGATACCATTAAACACCCACCAGATGTCAAAAACTAAAAGGACTAATGACATGAAAAGGTGTCAAGGATATGGAGCAACTGATGGATTCAAACAATTCTGGTGAAAGTATAAAATGTACAGTCACTTTGGAAAAGAGTTTAGCAGCTTTTGACAGTGTTAAAAATATATAACATGACCCAGGAATTTACCCCAAGAGAAATGTCAATGTATGTTTGGAAAAAAAAAATCACCCAAGAATTTTCAGAGTGACTTCCTTCATAATAGCTAAAAAACAAAATTAATGCAAATGTCTATCAAGAGCAGAGCAGATAAGCAAATTGTGATATATTGATAAAATGGAATACTACTCATCAATAAAAGGTAATAACTTACTTTTAAATATAATAATATGAATGAATCTCAAAAATATTATGCTGAGCAAAAAAACCACAGAAGAATACCTACAGGTCTAAAATCATTTATATGAAGTTAAGAAAAAAGTCAAACTAGTCTAGTATTATATAAACCACAATAGTGATTTCTAGAAGGGATAGGATTGACTAGACTTGGGCTTGAGGAAGTTTTCTAGAGAGATTAAAATTTTCAAAATCTTGATTAACATCATGATTACACAGAATATGTATTTTTTTAAGATTTTATTTATTTATTTGAAAGGCAGCACAAAGGTAGAGTGAGAGGGAGAAGCAGACTCCCCACCAGGTAGAGAGCCCTATGTGGGGCTCAATCTTAAGACATGATATCATGACCTGAGCCGAAATCAGACATTTAACTGACTGAGTCACCCAGGAACCCCAGAATATGTACTTTTAAAAACTCACTGAGGGGTGCCTGGGTGGCTCAGCGGGTTAAGGCCTCTGCCTTTGGCTCAGGTCATGATCCCAGGATCCTGGAATCGAGCCCCACATCGGGCTCTCTGCTCAGCGGGGAGCCTGCTTTCCCCTCTCTCTCTGCCTGTCTCTCAGCCTACTTGTGATCTCTGTCTGTCAAATAAACAAATAAAATCTTAAAAAAAAATTAAAAAAAACTCATTGAATATTTGACACTATCTGAATATCCTTAAATGTTGTTAATTGAGTAAATATTACTCAATTTCCAAAAAGGACAGCTTTGACAGCAACTTAAAGGTGAACTACTAAGGAAAGAGGTTGATAGCAAAAACACCTCTGAGGAGAATGATGTCTTATTATAGGTAAAGGTACGGATTTGAATGAAAACAGTGCCAGTGATGACACATAAGAGAACAGATTTCATGAGGAAGAGGAAGTTCCGCAGAAGAGATGACTGTGTTCACAATATGATGATGGTGACAGTGGTGGGTAGAGAAAGAGAAGAAAATAAAGAATGGATGTATGTTGATGTCAATGGTTAAAGATGTACATATTGAAGGACAAAAGATCCAGTATACCTAATGCAGTATCGAAGGATAAAGTCAGTCTAGATTTCAAGACTTCCTTGTTACAGTAAAGCTTAGTAATTTAGACAGTGCAATATTGGTGGAAAAAAAAAAAAAAGACAAATAGATCAAGGGAACAGAGTAGAATACCCAAGTGGTGGCCAAGTGATCTTTGACAAAAGAGCAAAGACAATTGAATGCAGAAAGGATAGTTGTTGCTGCTGTTGTTGTTCTTCTCAACTAATGATGCTGGAACAACTAAGAAAACTATGTGCAAAAAAATCATACACAGACCTCAGAACTTCCACAAAGTAAGTCAAAATGAATTATAAGGCTACATGTAAAATCCAAAACTACAAAATTCCCAGATGATAACATAGGAGAAAACATACACATTCTTGGGTTTTACAATGACAGACACAATAACAAAACAGAGTTCTTGAAAATGAAGGAAACTGGGGAAGGTTGGTCAGGGGATACATGAAAACTAATGATTCCAATTTTATATGGATTGTGTGTGTGTGTATATATATATATATGGTACATATTTAATATTCAGGCGGAGAAATAAAACAACAATGGCTATGTCTAAGATTCAATAAACAATGGATATTCATATGTGTAGAGGAATAAAAAGAATAGAGTCTATGTCAGAAATCTAAGAAGCATCAGGTAAAGAAGCCAGAAAAAAAGAGGGTGAAGGAGTCATTTAGAGAGAGAAGAAACAGAACAGATTGGTTTTATATGAGTCAAGGTTGAGTATGTTCTGTTGTGTCAAATGCTGCAGAAAGATACAGTAGTTTATGAATATGAGGAAACAATGTAAAATCTAGGTTACTAATTTTAGGGAAGTGGTAGGATCTAGGCAGGTTTGCAATGAGTTGAATAAAGAAAAGGATTTGAGAAATAAAGTTAAAAGTTCAGAGCAATAACTGAAAAGTCTGATGAAGAGGAAGAGGGAAGTCCAGCCATCGCTGTCATAACTCATTAAGAACATTTCAAGGCAGCTTTCTTTACTGTATAGTTCTTAAAGTGAGGGATTCATGTCTTTGATGAAGTGTTCTTGTTGCTGTTCTTGGCATAGCGTAAAGCTAGTTAATAGTATTCCAGTGAGTTTTGAAATATGTATATAACATGTGATAAACTTATGTAATATTCAGTGTAAAAAGGTGACTCCTCCGTCATGCATTCAGCAACAATTGATTTAATATTTTAAATGATATTATATTTTCTACCTGGGATATTAAAACAGAATCCTCTGGAAAATTAACCATAGTTTTACAAAATTTCTTATTTGACCTCTTACCTATGCCTTACTTTTAAAATTTAAGATAAAATGTCATTCTGAAACCTATAGCTCGTATTTTAAAACAATGTATGAGTTGTCACAAAGACATTTATTTAAAAAAAAACATTTTATTTATTTATTTGACAAAGAGAGAGAGAAAGAGAGAGAGAGAGAGAGAGAGAGACAGCGAGAGAGGGAACACAAGCCAGGGGAGAGGGAGAGGGAGAGGGAGAGGGAGAAGAAGCAGGCTGCCCAGGGAGCAGGGAGATGGATGCAAGGCTCAATCAATCCCAAGACCCTGGGATCGTGAACTGAGCCAAAGGCAGAAGCTTAACAAGTGAGCCACCCACACATCCCAAGGCATTTCTTTTATTAAAAGCTGATTTCCTAAAATAATCAGGATGACCAGGTAGACCATAACAATTATGATCAGCATTTAGATAATTTGAATGGTCTATCACACTTTGCTTTTGTTTAGCATATCTGTTAACTTTCAAAAAACATTTATCAAAGTGAGGCCTGGGTGGCTCAGTGGGTTAAAGCTTCTGCCTTCTGCTCAGGTCATGATCCCAGGGTCCTGGGATCGAGCCCCACATAGGGCTTTATGCTCAGCAGGAAGCCTGCTTCCTCCTCTCTGTCTGTCTGCTTGTGATCTCTGTCTGTCAAATAAATAAATAAAATCTTTAAAAAATATACTTATCAAAGTAATAGGAATAATTATATTATTGCAGTGGTGATTTGATGAATAACAATTATTTCTTTAGAAACACTTAAAGCAAGTGAAATTTTAGGTTATTTATTTTCTGAAATGATTTGGGTTGTAATAAGGTAGTTTTTAGGATTGGGTCTATATTCCCAAACAACTTCATTTTTTTTTTTAATTTTTTTTAAGCAATAATTTCTTTTAATCTAAGTGGGCATTTTATTCACTTTTTTTTTACTTAAAAATTTCAAATGTTGAATATATTGTGTAAGGTATTAAAACAAGTGTAAGTTCTCAAACATTCATACTCTTCAATTATTACTATACATAAATGGTGCAATATGTCAGAAATATTGCCCCTCCCCAAAAAGCAGTCCATTTGTATTGCTCTTTTGAGCATAAAGATTAAACTCCATCATATCTTCAGCAAATAAACTCTCAACAAGGTCATGGCATTGTTTACATTTTCTATTTGGAACAATTCAATCAATCCTGTAAGACAGCTTAAGAAATCACCAAGTATTCTATAATAAAAAGATCTCTATCAATGAAGTGCTTATCAGGTTATAGTCAATACAATTAAATTAAGAACCTTAGTTGGCATAAAAATAGTCAGATTGCCACAGGATAATTACTAATAATTGTAGAAAATTCCAAAGTTTTCAATTTTATCTAGAATAAATGGACATGAGATAAAACAAACTTAATTATGTTAATATAGAAAAGATTGGCAAGAATAAAATTTGTATAATAAAGGGTAATTAGTTAACTATACTATAATCATACAATGTAAAACTATCTAGTCATTCAAAATTATATGTGAAAGACTAATAATATAAAAAAGGTTAATAATATTTAGGTAAGGGGGGAAATTCAATTTCAGTTCTTTTTCGGGGGAAAGACTAATTCCTGTTCCAATAACAAGTGATGTCCCCCATGTAACTTCATGAGAACTGATCGAAGACTCACAATGAGAAGAAGTCAATTCTACAGCATTTCTGTCTGTGCTTAGATTTAAGATCAATTCACACAAGGAAGAGGATTTCCACCACTAGGATTAGCATTCTGTCTGTTTCATATACCTCCTTCAATTTGTACAATAATAGAGGAAGAAAGAATTGTGAGAAATATGTCCTCAAAAGTGAGATTTTATATATATATAAAATCTATATATATATAGATTTTATATATATAATATAGAATAGAATAGAATATATAGATTTTATATATATAAAATCTATATAGAATATAGAGATCAGAATATAGAATATAATATATAATATATATTATATAATAATATATAGATTAGAATATAGAATATATTTATATTTTATATATATAAGATATATATAAAATATATATATAATCTATATAATCTATATAATATATACATATACTTTTTTCAAATTAAAATCATAGAATGTTTGATTTGGAAAAAGCCTTAGAAAATACCTAGGTTTTTTTGGTTATTTTATTGATTAAGGACATCAAAGGATGGAACAGTGACTTATCTTAAGCTGCACCATTGATGGCACATTTGGGGCTAGAATTCAAGGCATAAGAGTAATTCAAAAATTGTCATAGCTTTTAAATACCATGAACTTGAAGTTCAAGTTCTATCGGTGTTTGTTTGTTTTTGGTATTCAAGACCTATGATGAATTTTTAATTATATTTATGTCTTGAATTCTGTTTTACACCTCTTAATTTAATGTCTACCTTTCTATTAGATTGTAAAGCATTTTATTTATAATTTTTTCTGATTTATATTTTTTTGTATAATAAATTGAATTAGCACTATGTGGTATGTGTCAAATATATTTTCTGTCAGTTTGCTATTCGTTTGTTTGCCTGTTTTGCATAACAATTATTTCCATTTTTATGTAATCAGATTTATCATTTTGGGGGGTTTTGCTTTTTTTAAGATTTTATTCATTTATTTGAGAGAGAGAGAGAGCCTGTGAACAAGTGAAAGCATGAGCAGGGGAGGGGAGGAGAGGCAAAGTGAGAGGGACAGCAGACTGGGGAGCAGGAAGCTCCCCTCCACCAGTGCTTGATCCTAGGATCCCAGCATTTTGACCTGAACTGAAGGCAGACACTTAAATGACTGAGCCACCCAGGCACCCCTTAGTTTTTGTTTTTTGGACTTTTGGTTAGCTTAATAACATATTCCCCATTCAAAGATTATGAAGTTGATACTTTTTTAAGTAAAGATTCTCTTTCCATGATTTAAAATGTATAACACATCTAAAATACTTTCTGATTTGATGAGTGAGGTTTTCGATCTTGAAACCAGTGTTCTTTTGGTTTTTACAAGATTTTTTTCTCTAACTCTCAGACAATTTAAATAACTTCAAAAGCATCTGTTTCTAGAAAAAAACCTTAGTAAAAATTCATCTATGTAAGGAGCTGAGCCTGGTAATTTTTCTCAATTGCATTTATGATTGTCAGCATTTTTATTGTAGTTTGTTTTATCTTTTCTATGGTCAACAAGGATGAATTATATTTTTATTGAAAATTCAGTTTCTTCCAAATTTTTAAATTGATTTACCCACAATTGTGTAGGACATATTTTTATTATTAACATGTTTCCTTCAGAATATGTAGTTATTTCTCCAATCAGAAGCCAAATGTGGGGGATTTTTTTTTTTTTTTTTTTTTGATTAGGTGACTAAATAGTTTTTCACTTTACCCAACCGTTTATCAAAGCTATTTATCAATTTCCTCATTTAATAAGTTAGTATTTTTAAAGGTTTTTTTCTTGATTTTTCAATAAGTTTCCACAGACCTTTTGTTCTTTTTTGTTTGTTCATAAATTTTCCTGAGACAAATGCTTTGTTTATTATAAGTCTATTTTTCAAAGGCATACACTAAAGGTTATGGATCTTTTCTTTTGACAGACTTTTTTTGTTTGTTTGTTTGTTTCCTAATCTAAACATTTTACAGGTAATTTTCCAGATTTCTAACTGCAGTCAGAAATCAGTTTGACTGAGATTCTGGTGATGTGGAGCCTCACAGATTTGAAAAGCCTCGCTATTTCCAGTCCACAAAAGGAACTAATTACAAATTGCAACGCAACAGCTGTCTTAGCAGAAATAAAGATTGTAACTTCATGTCTTTTTCAGATTCTTTCTGAAGACATTTCTCTGACAACAATAAAATCAAGCTCTCCTTGAAAGTTGTTATGACAAATGGTCTTAAAGTGATGACCAGTATTTAAAAGACAAGGACAAATAAGTAGAACAAATAATGATAAGAACTTTTATATTTAAAATATATATCAAGGAGTGCCTGGGTGGCTCAATCAGTTGAATGCCTGACTCTTGGTTTTGGCTCAGGTCATGATCTTGGGGTTCCAGGATGGAGCCCCATGTTGGGCTTCATGCTGAGTGGGGAGTTCACTTAAGGATTCTCTTCCCCTTCCCCTCCCCCTACTTGTGTGGACTCTCTCCCTCAAATAAAATAAGATAAATAAATCTTTAAAGAGATAGATAGATGATAGATGATAGATATATAAGATCTTTGGGTTTTATTTACTTGTATATGCATCTAAGGAAAAGAAATAGCCAAGAAATATACTACTTTAGGAAAGCTCCTTCTCTAGCCAGTAGCCTATGATGGTCATTCTCTTAAACATTCTACTGGGCTCCAAACCTTTTTCAGTTTGAATTATTGCCTTAGTGGTGGCTGTGGAAGGTAAGAGACAAGAAATAACTTGGCAGATGGAAGAACCTTGGGGGAAAACAAACAAGATTTTTCCCCACATAAGAGATGAGGATAGTCATATTGACTAATCAAATCAGTTCCTCCTTAAAGGAAGAGTTCTAGTGTTGGCAATTCCTGATGCACTAACTCTATTGATCAAGAACTATTGTTTTTGTTTCCCTTTTACAAATGGGACTTTTTATTTAATTATTCTGTTGCTCATCCACCATTGTACATTGGATGTATTGAGGGCAGATAGCATGTCTATTAGCTAATTGCTAGGCTATGAGTAGCTGTATATGAGCTTGATGGAGAAGATGGCTTATTGCCCAGAAAAATCTAGGAAGTTGTTTTAGAGAGAGAGAATAGACTCTTCTTTTTTCCTTCCTTAATTATACTTTAAATACGATGTCTGGAACTTTAATAGTCATCTTAGCATGAGAGTCACTTTCCTCAAATTTTTCAGAGAGCTTGAGGATGTTCAAGTATCTAATTAATATGGTGTTGTCTGGAAAGACATGCCTATGTTTGGGACTTTGTGATGTACTACTATACTAGTTAGGTAAAGACACCGTTAGTTCAGGGTTCTAACATACATTTAGTCAAGCTTAGTCCTAACTGATGTATAATTTTTTTCACCTGCTTAAAATTGTATTATTCAGCTTTTTCATATCCTTGTGTTTACCTCTTTGGGTTAAGAAATATGAGTTAATATTTCAGCATTATTAAATTTATATTAACCTCTTATATATATAGTCTTTACTGTTTACAAATTTGATATGATATGATTTAATTATATGCATATTTGTTACAGTAATTCTGATAGCATCAAGTATTCCCATCATCATTCTCAGTCAATCTTCTTAGCTTTACATACTTTTTAAAACATACTCCACTGAATTTCACTTTATTTGATATTACTATACCAACCTCTGCTTTCTTTCCCTTATATCTACCTGATCTTCACATTTTAATGTCAACCATTTTGAACTACTTTCTGTTTGATAATCTCCTGTATGTTGTTGATAGCTTGGTTTTATTTATTTTAAAAAATATTTTATTTATTTATTTGACAGAGAGAGAGAGACAGAGAGGAAACACAAGCAGGGGGAGTGGGAGAGGGAGAAGCAGACTCCCTGCTGAGCAGGAAGCCTGATGCAGGGCCTTGATCCCAGGACTCTGGGATCCTGACCTGAGCCTAAGGCAGATGCTTAATGACTGAACCACCCAGGCTCCCTGGTTTTATTTCTTGATCAACTATGATCATCTTAAAAAAAAAAAAAAAAAAGTTGAGCATATCCCAATTAACCGATAGTTGACCTCAATCCTGTTAAATTTTAACTTTTTTTTTTATTTTTTATTTTCAAAACTTGGTTGACTTTTTCATTTTGTTTCTCTTTTAAATTATAGAATCTTTGTTTTTTCCTCTATTTCATAATTTGGGAAGAGTGACTTTTTTTATGTTCTCTTAATTATTTCTACTTTAACAGTGAATAATATAGATAAACCTTAATTTTTTTAATTTGCAGTGAATGGGTTCAGTTGCCATCTGAGTCCAGGTAGGCCAGTCACTTCTCAGAAGTAGTAGATCTGGGCTGAGCTGTACTCAGCTCTAACCAGTGTTATTACTCAGGTGATCAGGAAGGCTCAGCTAAAAGAATGTGGCTCTTCTAGCCTAGATCCCATAGGGACAATCTCCAGGAACCAGATTTGGGTGGGATCTTGGATGAGGATATGGAGTGGGATGGGCATAATTTACTAACTTTTAAATGTTTAGACATATAATATGTGGGCCACCATTTGTACTCTTTCCCCTAGACTGCACAAATACTGAGGGCAGGAATACATTTAAAAAGCTACCACATTGGAATATAATTATCATTAAATGATTAGAGTAACATTAAATATATTTTAAAATATCATTCATCCATAAATATTGGCTTAAGTTTATATGCTTGTTAAAACTGTAGTCTGTAATATTGTGGCTATGAAAGACAAATTCTCTTCCTCCATCAAAAGCACAAAACTAAATTCCTACCATATCCAAACCATTCCAATGTGAATCTACCAATTATTTAAGTCATACTCAACTTCCACATAGAAAGATGTTAAATATTCCATACTTTAATTTACTCATGATTTTTTATATGCACTGGTCTGGCTTTGGAAATAACTATGTGTTTAGAATTCTAAATTCACTGTCTATTGCTCTTATATCCCTTTAGCCCCTTGAAGCAAATACATCCTTCCTTTGTTTTGTTTAAATTTAATGAAGTATTTTTCTTGATTATAATTTGTGAATTCAAAGAACTGTTTTGAGTTAATTTCCATCTAAGCCAAGATGTAAAAATCTGATGATGCTAGTGTAATAAAAAGAGAGTCAATTATCATATGGTTTCAGTTATTTGTGGAGCATAACAAATAGCATGGAGGACGTGGGGAATTAGAGGAAGGGAGTTGGGGGAAATTGGAAAGGGAGGTGAACAATGAGAGACTATGGACTCTGAAAAACAATCTGAAGGGTTTGAAGAGGTGGGGGGGGTGGGAGGTTGGGGGAACCAGGTGGTGGGTATTAGAGAGGGCACGGATTGCATGGAGCACTGGGTGTGGTACAAAAACAATGAATACTGTTATGCTGAAAATAAATTTAAAAAATGATTTAAAAAAAAGTGAGTTATTTGTGATAATGATACGAATATCAAAAAGCTCACCAGCAGCAGTAGCAGTGAATTATACCTGCCTGAAATCTCACAGCAGAAGTTATCTACTTTCTTATTGTACACTTGTGATGTTATCTAATTTTAACTGGTTCTCTTTTTAATTTTTTCCTTTTTCTTTTTAAAGATTTTATTTATTTATTTGACAGAGAGAGAGAGAGCGCACAAGCAGGGGGAGTGCAAGGCAGAGGGACAAGGAGAAGCAGTCTCTCCACTGAACAAGGAGCCCAACATGGGGCTCAATCCCAGGACCCTGAGATCATGACCTGAGCCAAAGTCAGATGCTCAACTGACTGAGCCACCCAGGCATCCCTTAATAAATTCTTAATGTTAAAATTCTCAATGTGGTTTCCTTTTGTTCTGCATTAAATTTAAGTTAGAGAGATTTTTAAAATCTATTTTGAAGGTAAGGATCCTCTCTCATAGTAAAGGATTTTTCATTAAATGTATCAGAAAGTATCATTTTACTACTGAATATCTAATAAAAGTACACTTTCCTATTGTAAGGTGAGAAAGCCAGGCTTAATTCAGGGTTGATATTATATACTAAACACTTGGCTCTAACAGACAACCTTCTAAGCTTTCCACACTGTGGCCCATGTGAGTTTGTCCTAATTTTGAAATCTAAACTGAGATCTCAATTTTAATGTCAACAATGTGAGAAACATCAAATAGTTTTATAATTATTTCTGGGGAATAAAAAGAATTTTCTCTTCATAAACTAATAAATAAGTTTCAAAGTAATCTAAAAAATGGAAACAAGATTTGAACTCAAAGTTCTCCAAATTTTTCACTTTATTAAAAATAATTTTAGATTGATTGAAGACTTCCAGAAACGTGGCAAAATAAATACAAATGTTAACTTTCACCCTTTCTTTTCTTTTCTTTCCTTTCTTTTCTTTCCTCTTTTCTTTCTTTTTAGTGTTCCAGAATTCATTTTTTATGCACCACACCCAGTGCTCCATGCAATACATGCCCTCTATAATACCCACCACCAGGCTCACCCAACCACCCATCCCTCTCCCCTCCAAAACCCTCAATTTGTTTCTCAGAGTCCACAGTCTCTCATGGTTTGTCTCCCACTCTGATTTCCCCCAACTCACTTCTCCTCTCCATATACCAATGTCCCCCGTGTTATTCCTTATGCTCCACAAGTAAGTGAAACCATATGATAATTGACACTCTCTGCTAGATTTATTTCACTCAGCATAATCTCTTCCAGTCCCATCCACGTTGATACAAAAGTTGGGTATTCATCCTTTCTGGGGGAGGCATAATATTCCATTGTATATATGGACCATATCTTCTTTATCTATTTGTCTGTTGAAGGGCATCTTGTTTCCTTTCACAGTTTGGCAACTGTGCCCATTGCTGCTATGAACATTGGGGTACAGCTGGCCCTTCATTCCACTACATCTGTATCTTTGGGGTAAATACCCAGTAGAACTTTCATCTTTTCTTGAAACCACCATAAAAATGAAGGAATTTTTTAAAGATGCATAAACCAACAAGGGAAAAACAAAGAGATAACATCAGCCACAAAATGATAATGAAAGTTAGAAGGTCAAGGGAAAGTGATAAGACCCAAGAACACAGAATCCTAAGAAGATAGATAAGAAAGCAAAACATAAAGTATAATAATACTGCATGTTTCCCAGGAAACTCCAAAATTAGTGGTACCTAGCTACCTCTTCACATAGAGGTAAAAAAATAGAAGTTAAAAGAGGACTGATGAAATTTCACTTAGGAAGTATTCAGACCTATTGTTCCTTTCCCTACTCAAATTTCCCTTCTCTCATCCTTGAAAGAAAGGGTGGTTTATTTTTTAGAAATGGTAAAACACATATTCTCTGATATGAACTCATCAAGCACAGATGTAAAGAGGGTTGTATCCACAAACAGAGAGATTGGGGCATCTGGGTGGCTCAGTGGGTTAAAGCCTCTGCCTTCAGCTCAGGTCATGATCCCAGGGTCCTGGGATCGAGCCCCACATGGGGCTCTCTGCTCAGCGGGGAGCCTGCTTCCCCCCACCTCTCTGCCTACTTGTGATCTCTGTCAAATAAATAAATAAAATCTTTAAAAAAAAAAAAGAAAAATTAAAAAAAAACAAAAAAACAAAAACAGAGAGATTAAGCAAACGTAAGGATACTGAACTAAGGTCCTTCACTCTAAGGATACTGAACTAAGGTCCTTCACTCTACCCCGGTCCATTTCACATTACTTTGTTTCCTGTAAGTGAGGCTTTTACCTTCCGTGCATCCTAAAAGAGGTTCCCCATAAGAATCTAAAAAGCAAGAGGGGAAAGTACCAGAGATAAGAAAGAAGAGAGGAGAGTGTTGATATAATACTTGAAAATTACCTTCTCATGAAGGATATTATTTTCTCTGAGAGTAGAGAAAAATCCAAAAGATAAATAAAAATTAACCAAAGACTTAAAGACTTAAAAAAAAAAAAAAAAGTCTAGGAAGTTAAATATACCAATTGAAGGAGTTCTACAAAAAAGAAAACAAGAAAAATAGAAAAATCACTAATAAAACAAGCCAAGAAAACTCTATAAAACAGGAAAGAATGAAGGAGGGCCCAGTGTAATGGATCAAATAGATCTACCCCAAAGAATTTCCCCATGAGATTTTAGACTACAAAGATATATTTCTGAAGAAAAATAAAATCGCATACAAAGTAATCAGGAATCATCTTGAATGCATACTTAGATAATAACACTATACAATAAAAGGCAATGGAGAAATACTTAAAAAATTCTGAATCATAAATATCTAAAACTATAAATCTATATCAAGAGAATCCATTGATCACAGTTGATGGTAGACTCAACCTATGAAGTCTCAGATTGTTTATTTCCCTTGTACATTCATTAGGGAATCTATTAGATGGTGTGTTCCACCAAACATGAGCAAACGCCAAGAAAGAGGAAGATGTTGGGTGTAGGAAAGGGAAGATTAATTACAGGAGAGAGGCATTAGGGCTCTGCAGAATGGTAATGAAGGTTGACCTCAGGATGACATCTGTGTACCTATAAGGAAGGCCAACAATCCAGATGGAAGTAGTCATATGTCTGCAAATTAGATTTCTTCAGAAAGATAAAACTGGTGAAACTCTTTTCTCTGGACATCTTGAGAGAAGATTTAAACAATTGGTGAAAAGTTTTAAAGTGTTAAATTTGAAAAAAAAAAAAGTTAAATAAGAAAATTATTAACTCCAAGAAAACAATTTTAAAAAGAAGAAAAAAGGAAATAAAGAAAGAGAAAGAGAAGAAAGAAATTACAATTTATTACATGGTTCAACTGCTCAACTGTAAAAATAATTCATTTCATCAGATGATGGGAAAGTTGTGTGTTTTTTTGTAAGGTTTATTTACTTATTTTAGAGAAAGCACAATCAGAGAGGGGCAGGCAAGGTTGGGGAGAGAATCTCAGACTCCCCACGGAGTTTGGAGCCCAATGTGGGGATCAAACACAAGGTCCTGAGATCATGACCTGAGCTGAAATCAAGAGTAGGACAGACAACCAGCTGAGCCACCTAGGCACCCCTGTGTATTTATATAACAAAAATTACAATACACCTATACTAGAATGATGAGAAGGATGATTAAAAAAATGTGTGTGTGTATGTGTGTATGTTTATGTGTGTTGAGGATGTGGTAGAGAAGAGCAAGAAGCAAGGAAAACCAATAAGTAATACCTAACACTGGAAAAATAAACAGTAGTAACAAATATAATGTAGAGATGTGGAAATAAAAGCAAAATTAAAAAGCTGAAAGGGATAAAAATGAAAAATAGATGAGGACAAGGAAGAAAAGGGCCTGGTTTTCATAAAAAGCCATATAAAATGATTTATCTTTTTAAACTAGAGCATGCATCACTTTGATTAAGGTTTAAAAAAAAAAAAAGCCAGCTTAGTGTTTTTAAAATTGCATGTCAAACCCATTAGTGAGTAATGAAATTTATATAGTCATCTCTGCTTTAACAAAATGAAATACAACTGGAAGGAATAATATAGAAAATATCAAGGTAATATGAATTGTGTTATCAATGCAGTAAAGGTGTGTTTTGTGAAACGTGCCTAGGTATGTATATATAAGTATATATACTGTGTGCATACTCTAAAACATATTTCATGAAATATAAAACTTATTTCTTAGTTATTATTTGAAAATACATTGCTTAATCTAATTCTCTAGTTATAAAAAAAGGAAGGAGGCCCAAGAAATCGTTGACTTCCACACATAATAGCAGACACACCTGAAAACAGAACTCCTCTTAAAAGAAGGTTATTTACAGTATGACTTCTTTTTAATGTAATGGACTATCCATAGACTATAAAATTCAAAGACCCTAAATTAATATTCCAGGCTTACTATTTCACTGATTCACAAAATTGTTGACCTGTACAGTTTTCTCTCTTCTCTTTTCTGTTCTTTTTTGTGCAAATCACTTATAATATGTTTATTCTTTTATTATCATCTTTGAGACTTCCTAAAGAGTCAGAGATAAGTGCATAAACTTATGAGGCCCTATAGCTCAGGGGTTAGAGCACTGGTCTTGTAAGTGCATAAACTTAATCTATCATGACTAAACAAATTCTGTCTAAGCTTTTTCTGTTATGTCATTATCAGAAAGGATATACCACCTGAGGGATTCTGTTCCTAATCAACTTTACCATTGGGATAAAAGTTATTCTCTGAACTTCAACTTCTCATCCATTAAACAACGAGACTGGACTTGTATCTTTCTTTTTCCAGAATCCACATTTCAAAAGTGTTAAGTATTTCCTATATTTTATAACACATCCCTCCTCAACCCTAAGTTTTACATTTTTAGAGTCAATGTCTTATAATTTATACAATTCATAATTAATCTCTCACAATTTCATGAGGAATTCTTTCCATTTTTCAGAAAACACACTATGTCAAAGGTATGACTTACCACTTCACAAGTTTTCCCTACAAATATCTTTTAACCAAATATTTTTCCAGCTACGCCCTGACCTCATGCAATAACTAAAAAACTGTCATATCATCACTCTAAATATAATCTCTAAGGTAGTATCTTGGATCCTCATGCTAAATGTGGAGGATATTTGTCATATTTTATGATAGTTTTTTAACAACTTTCTGTTTGAGGAGCTTTTCTAGGAGTCCTGCCTATCTATGACAGAAGCTGGAAACTTGCTTGTATAGCCTCCTTGAAGCTTGGTTCTTCCAGTCAAACAAGAAATATTTATTACTTCTCATACTTTCTGTAAATCAAGAACTCAAGAGCAGCTGACTAGCCAGTTCAGGCTCAGAGACCCTTACGAAGTTGCAATCAAAATCTTGGACAGAACTACAATCATTCCAAAGCTTAACTGGGGCTAGAGCATCTGCTTTCAAGGTGGCTCACTCCTAAGCCTGGAAAATTGGTCATAGCTAATTGCAAGGAGCCTCAGTTCTTCTCTATGAAAACCTCTTCAGTATTCTCACCTCTTGGTGGCTAGCTTCTCATAAAGTAGATAATAAGACAGAAAGAGACAGGCAGAGTGAGCCAGGGAGCCAGAAGGAAATTATTCTTTTCATTATCTAGCCTCAGAAGTCATATAGCACCAATCCTTCCATGGTCTATTTGTAAGATGTGAGTCACTAAGACCAAAACATTTGCAGATATATTTTAAAACCACCATTCTCATCTTTTTGTTCTGCCATCTTCCACAACTGACTTGCATTCTGAAGATCAAGATGGCTCATGGATCTCTCTAGTCATCCAGGCCTTTATTTTAACAGCAGGAAAAAGAATACTTGGCAGAATTGTGTGCCCTTTACCTTTTAAGGAAATTTCAAGGAAGTCTCAGGAAATGCTTCTATTTAGGCTTTGATGGCTAGAACTCTGTTGCTCCCTCAGCTGCAAAGGAGGCTGAAAAACATAATCTTTTATTATTTGTGACAATTTGCCTCGCTAACCTTTCAGGTTTTGTTACAAAGAGGGGTAATGAAAGTGGATGTTAGTGTAGGCAACCAATATTCTCTGTTCAGAGAGCCAATAAATTAATTATTAAAAAATAATTAAGAGACTTCTAGTTCTGAAGAGGGGGAAGCCCCATTCCTCCCAATGCCTCTTTCTTACAACTGAAAAAACCATGAACATATCTCCAAAAATAAGCTTAAGAAGACTCTGAGAGTTGGAAATTAGAAGGTAGATTGCCTAGGGACACAAGACTCGGGAAAGAACATAAAGATGAGTCGTCTGGGTTCCTTCCTTATTGCTGTTCATATATCCAGTCAAGGCACTATAGAAGTCTCTAACTAGGAACAGACAAAAACTCACCCAAATATCTTATTTTCTCAAGCCAAAGGACTTGAAAAGGGTGGCCTAATAACTGAATATATTGTTGGCAATAACTGCCCTATTCCAGCCAAACATGTTTCAATATATAAATGGCAACCCTTCAGTTTCACTGTGGTGCTGGGCTTTACCCTCCACAGACATTGAGAGATTGGGCAAGGAAGTGTGAGTCTGAGCTAATCAGCACCTCCTTGGTGTCAGTGGATTCCAGGGTAGCTGAGCTTCCATCTTAACAGGAACAGAGAAGTATCAGTTAGCCTTCTACTCATTTCTATACAAATGTCATAAGAGTCCAGCATGGAACTCAACTACTTCTCTTATTTCCATCCCCCACATCCCAAACTCAGAGGCAGTGAGAAATTTCCCTTTTGCTTGGAAGATATTAGCAGAAGCTGAGTTTCCAACCCAACCACACGTAGAGGCAGTGTGAGTATGAGTTAGTGCCCCATTTTTCAAGTAGTTGTTTTGGCAGTGTCCAAATGAGAAGTTGAATTTATACACCTACCTAACACTGTGGCTATCGCTTAACAGAGAATAGTTTACTTAAAATTTAAATTGTAATCCATCATAACATAATATCCAAAATGAGAAAGACATTTAACAGATACCAATCACAAGATAAATCAGTTGCTTGAACTATCTGACAAGGATTATGACAGCCTAAAATTGCTTTGACAAACAATTACAAATCCTTTACAAATCCTTTTGAAACAAATGAGAAAATAGAAGATCAAGGAAATAGAAATTATAAGAAGAACTACATAGAAATATGAGAATTATATAACTGAAAACTGTAATAACTGAAATTAAAAACTCACTAGATGGGCTCAATAGTAGAGCGAAGATGACAGAGAATAGAATCAATGAACTTGAGAATTGGTGAAAACATCATTTGAATTTACTTAATCTGAATATCAGAAAATTGACAAAAAATTAGACTCTTAGTGACCTGCGGAACAATAACAGAAGAACTAACATTCATTTATTTGCATTAAAGAAAAAGAGAAGGAGACACTGACAACATAGCTACTTGAAGAAATAATGGATGAATTTTCCCCAAATATGGTGAAAGACACATACCTACAGATTCAAGAGACTGAGTTACCATTAAATATAATATAGCTAAAGAAATTAAATCCATGAACACAAGAAAGAAAGAAATAAGAAAGAAAGAAAGAAAAAAAGAAAGAAAGAAAGAGAGGGAGGAAAGTTTAAAATTGGCTTGAGAGACAACACTACTTACACAGAACAATTCACATGACAGTGGACTTCTGAACCATGGAGGACAGACGATAATGACAATTTTTTTTTTTTGATAATGACAATTTTTAAGTGCTGAAGGAAAAGAACTGTCAGTCGTGAATTCTACAGCTGGTGAAATAATACTTCAGGAATGAATATGAAATAGAGACATTCCCAGATGAAAGAAAACTAAAAGGAAATTTCACTAGAATCTTTGAATTATGGCTAAAGAAAGTTTTCTAAAGAGAAATAAAAAGATAATAAAAGAAGTCTTGTGACTTCAGAAAGAAATAAGAACATTGGAATTTGGGCTAAAAGTAGTAAACTCAAGAGATTTATTTTTTCCTCACGCATTTCCTAAATCATATTTGATGGTTGTAGCAAAATTGTAATATCACCTAAGTTGTTTCCTATGTATGTGGATGAAATCCTTAAGACAATTATATTTGAAAAGTAGAGAGAGTATTTGGACCTAAATGGAAATAAGGTTTCTATACATTGTTGAGATAAAATATACAAGAGATAAGACTTCCATATTAGTAGACTATCATAAGTTAAATATGTATATTGTAATATCTAGAGAAACCAAGATAGACTAAACCTTTGGTCATAAAATAAGCCTCAACAAGTTTAAAAGACCTAAAATCATATAGAGTATCTTCTCTGATAATATGGAGTAAAACCAGAAATTATTAGCAGAAAAAGAATAGGAAAATCTCCAAATGTTTAGAAATTGAGCAATATACTTATAAACAATATCTGAGTCAAAGAGGAAGTTTAAAAGGAAATAAACTATGCATAGAACTGAATGGAAATGAACACAACATATTAAAATATGTGAGATGCAGCTAAAGTAGTGCAGAGAGGAAAATTAATACCATTAAATACTTAGGAAGGAAGAATGTTCTTAAATTAATAATCTAATCTCCTTTCTTAAGAAATTAGAAAAAGAAATTAGCAAAATAAACTCAAATAAGTAGAAGGAAGGAAATAGTGAAGAAGAGAAATCAATAAAATTGAAAACAAAAATAGAGAAAATAAATGAAACAAAAGTAATTTCTTCAAAAATCATTCAAAATTATAAATCTCTAGCAAGACTGACAAAAATGGGAAGAGGACACAAATCATAGTATCAAGGCTATAACTACATGTCCTGCATCCACTAAAAGGGTAATAGGAGAACAACAAAAAAATACTTTATACTCATATATTTGACAATTTAAAAGATATTTATCAATTCCTTAAAAACCACCAACTACCGAAACAATCATAATGAAATATAAAAACTGAATAGTTAGTCCTATGCTATTAAAGAAATTAAATTTGTAATTTAAAAAGCTCCCAAAAGGAAAAAAATGTGTTAATAAAAATATCTCAACTCTCAATTCAAAGTACAACCTGAATCAAATTGGGCTGTATTGTTGATTGCAATTCAGAGCTTCATTATTAGTACAGCAAATCTTTTTAATTAATGTTGCTTATTTCAAAAAAAAAAGAGCAAAAAATTTTCCTACAAAAGAAAAAAAAAGGGGAGGTGCATTATTGATGTGTTATGTTTTATTTCTTCATGTTCTAAAAAATAAGAAAGGTGTTTTCTTGATTCACAGGAGAAATATCTGTGTATCTGTGAGCACTGGAAAGTACTATATGCAGCTAAGTGAAGAATTTTATATTATTGAAATTATCTTGAAATACACTTTCAGCATGTATTTTAAAAGAATATATTTTGTTTTGATATTTTTCTAGATATCATTGTCCACTCTATTTGTGACTAATAATAGTGATTCTTTGATGTGGAATAAAATATCTAATAACATGATCAGCACTTCCACAGTTCTCTAATTTTACCTGTGTTCTTTTCTCTAAAAGGCATGATATTCATATCACACGTCTCCTGGCTAATAAGTCATTCCTCAAGATTAATAAGTCTTATCCCTTAAATTGCCTATTTCTTTGCTCCCACAGTATACCCTGCAAATCTTTGATGTAAATATGTTACATTTGCTGCCCATTTATAAAACAATGCTCTGACCTTCCCTCCTTCAGGGAACTAGTCACTCCCCACCTCACAAATCAAAGATTTGATAGGGACTGCTGTGTATCACTACTCCTATTATTTTTGGGACCTTAGATCCTCCTTGGCATGGGCATTTTTTCAGGATTGAGTATGCAACCAAGTCAAAATTAATGTGATTCAAAGAAGCAAATGTTGAAGCTTCTAAGGGGGTGGGGGAAGCTCCCCTTTGCTTGTGTAGGAGATATAGGAAGAGAATCTCTCCCTTTCCCTAGATCTCTAATATAAGGATGTGAGATTTCCTTCATTTTTTTTTAAGATTTATTTACTTTTGAGAGAGAGAGTGTATGTGAGGAGGGGAGTGACAAAGGAAGAAGGAGGGAGAAATTTTAGCAGACTCTGCTCAGCACAGAGCCACACAGAGAGCTCAATCTCACTACCCTGAGATCACTACCCTGAGATCACAACCCTGAGATTATGACCCTGAGACATGACCTGAGCCAAAACCAGGAGTCTGATGCCTAACCAACTGTGCTACCTAGGCACCCCTAGTATGTGAGGTTTCTAAGTGCCTGAGCATTCTTTAACACCATGAACAAACATGAATTTGATGAGGTGGAGTTTCATGTTATTAAGCTGGCTCATGATGGAGAAAGGTGGTCTTCAATAGTTTTGTTTGAACTATTTGTCTGAGATTAAGCCTATCTCTAAACTTTTTGTTTATATATCACAGTTCACATTTTAGTGTCCTGGTTTGGGTTTAGGAAAGGACCTGATTGACATAATTCCTATCCTAACATTCAATCTAGTTAAATTATTAATTGTTGTGTTTTCTCTCCAGAAACAATCTGAATTCTTGTGGAATGGTATCATGCAGCAGCTTATTCATATATATATATTTTTTGTCATTAGAGAAGTTTTATTTTTCACACATTTTATTCTCATCGCCCATGTAATAAGACCAAAGATATATCAAGCACAGATTCAGAATCTGAGCTCTTCAAAGAAAAAAAGAAAGGAATTATATCAATTTAATGAATGATATTCCAAGATAAATAACCATGGTCTTTTATTGCTTTCCTTGCCATTCTTGGCAGGAAGATGTGGCTTTTTTTTTTTTAAAGCAGCTCTCAACTAACATTTTTATAATTTATTTAAAAATATTTATATATATTTTTTTAATTTTTAAAAAAATTTAATTCCAATTAGTTACCATTCATATTATATTAGGTTCAGGTGTATTGTATAGTAATTCAACTTCCATTCAACTTTCACTTCCATACATCACTCTGTGCTCATCATCTATTTAAATCATCCCCCTGCCCACCTTCCCTCTGATGCCCATCAGTTTGTTCTCTATAATTAAGAGTCTGTTTCTTGATTTGTTTCTCTCTCTTATTTTTTCCCCGTTGCTTATTCGGTTTTTTCTTAAATTCCATGTATGTGTGAAATCATATTGTATTTTTCCTCCTCTGACTGACTTATTTTACTAAACATTATGCTCTCTAACTCCATCTGTGTCATTACAAATGGCAAGATTACATTCTTTTTATGGCTGAATAGTATCTATATCTATATATTTATGTCTATCTATCTATACACACACACACACACACATCTTCATCTGCTCATCAGCCAATGGACAGTTGGGCTGCTTCCATATCGTGGCTATTGTAAATAATCCTGCTATAAACATAGGGGTGCATGTATCCCTTGAATTAGTGTTCTTAAATTCTTTGGCTAAGTACCCAGTGATTGCTGGATCATAAAGTAGTTCCATTTTTAACATTTTGAGGAAACTCTATGCTGTCTTCCACACTGGGTGCACCAGTTTGCATTCCCACCTATAGTACATGCATGAGTGTTCTTTTTTCTCCACAACCTTGCCATACCTGTTGTTTTTTGTGTTTTTGATTCTAGCCATTCTGATGGGTGTGAGGTGATACCTCATTGTAGTTTCAATTTGCATTTTTCTGATGATAACTGACGAGCATCTTTTCATGTTTCCATCGGCTATCTGAATGTCTTCTGTGGAGAAATGGCTGTTCACGTGTTCTGCCCATTTTGTTAATCGGATTATTAATTTTGGGAGTATTGATGTTTATAAGCGCTTTATGTATTTGGATACTAACTCTTATTGGAAATGTCATTTGCATCCACTTCCAAGCATATTGCTTAACATTTAGAGAGCAATCAATAAATATTTTTAAGGTAAATAGCTAGAGAATAGCTTTTTAACTTTAAGAGAGGAAAAACTTGTATTACTTATAAATTGTTTCATGTTGTTGTTTAAATTTTCACTAAATAGTGAGTCTGGGTGGCTCAGTGGGTTAAGGCCTCTGCCTTCAGCTCACGTCATGATCCCGGGGTCCTGGGATCAAGTCCCACATCGGGCTCTCTGCTTAGCAAGAGGCTTGCTTCCTCCTCTCTCTCTCTCTGCCTGCCTCTCTGCCTACTTGTGATCTCTGTCAAATAAATAAAATATTAAAAAAGTAAAATAAATTTTCACTAAATATGTTCTTTACTTTCAGCAATCCTGTAGAGTATGGGATGCTTGACACATACATATGAACAGTAATCATAACATTCTCTTTTTTAATACAGCTCCTTCTCATAGAGAGAAATTCCCATTTATCCAAGAGGACAGAACTAAGTATCAAGGATTTGCAATATCACTTGGGATACTTTTTATCCTCTGAAAATAGGTAACCAATACTAATATAATGAAGAATGATATGTAAAGCCTGTTTTGCACTAGTCAGCTAAAAATAACTAAACAAAAATTCACAAAGATAAACATAAAAGATTCTTTGTATATCATGATTTAGAAACTATAACTATAGCTAATACTCTACCAGCCTAAAAAACATTCTGATTCAACATACATTCTTATATAAAGGTTGCTATATTAATAAATCTGCAGGTCAAACCAATTTGTAAAAATTCATGCCTGTATTTGTCTCAAGAGCAGAGGTATTCTTAAAAGTCTTTTAACTTGCAGATTTTAAAATTTCATAACTATAAGAATACGTGTATTTCTGAACATGTATGTAGAGTTTACTGTTTAAATACTCTTGTACATTTTATTTTAACCATTTTGTGTCAGTATCTTGTATATATAATTAATATAATTTATAATATAATACGTTTATATTTTTCCTTAAAATAGTCAAGAAATATATTTCAATATAAAGTAAAAACAAATTTTAATTGCCTTATTGGATACTTTCCAGTACCATCTACTTAGTAATCAATTAATTTAATCAGATTCACCCTCTGGTTTAAATGTTGAAAAATGCCTTCTTAAGAATTACAGTAATTGAACTGATTGATGTGCTTCCCATATTCATTACAGCTTTTAAGTCTGTTTATCTACCAAATGTTTTAGATTAAGATAAATCATAAGTGGGCCTGTTTATCAAATCAGATATCTGGTATCTTCTGTTAGCTTAAGTGAGGTTGGTCTCTGAAAACAAACAAAAAACAAAGACTATATAGTATTCTAACAATTCCATTCTAGTTTTTAAAAAAAATTGTTTACTTTTGATGCCCCTAATGCAAATCTTAGTAATTACTGCTATTTTCTATTAAATCAAGCACAGATGATGTATAAGACATCTAAGGTTTCATTAAATAAAATTCCAAAATGAGGACACAGAATGCTCTTTTCTGATATGTTTTTATGATGATTTTGGCAGGTCTTTAATTTCCTTCTGAAATTTTAATACCCAGAGTTTTGCTTCAATTTTTTTTTTTTTTTGTCTTTCATATGCTGTATTCAAGCTCATAGCTCATGAGCTCAAGTTCTTGGATTTGACATAAGGCACCACTCTTAGATGGCTGACTTTTATAGATCAAGTATTGTTTCTCTTATCTTGTAATGAAATATTTCGACATAGCCAAATTGTGCTTTTAGGATAACTCATCTATCATTTAACCAAAACTTCTGGTGACTACATATATTCTACACAGCCCCTTACTGCCCATCTCTCCTTATCTTCACCAGCTGGCTATAAAGGAAAGGCAAACATTTGTTTCACTGGCATAAGAAGAAGGAGGCAGCCTGGTTTATTTTCTTCTCAGCCAACCAGGTAGACTGCCTGCTGGGTTTCAGGCTTGCTTTTGTTGAGACTGGAGGTCTGAGTGGACAAGGTCATTTGAGTCAGGGACTAAGCTACTCAGAGTTAAAGTAGAGTGACTTCTGTCTTAGCTTAGCAAGCTCCCTGATTTAACCATCTCTTCTTTCTTTGACTACCAAGAGATGAGTCTTCACTCTTACTGAAATAAAGTTAAATGAATGCACAACAAGTGGGAGAGGAAGGATATGGGGGCAGTGGAACGGAAGAACGTAAGCAAAAGATCCAAACAGAGAAGTTTCTATATATAGAAAGAAAACTTAAAAGCATCATCTTTTTCGACGACTTCATAGGCCCTCAAAAATCCTTCCTTTGTGTTTACTAACTATGGTATCCTGAGCAAACTGTGAGGAATAAAGGGTAGCACGGATGTAAAGTACCTAGCACATGGAAGATGAAATGATTTGAACTATTCTGTACAGCCTCAGGATAGTTAGGAGTAACACTTTTATAGCAGCTATGAAAGAAAGATAACTTACTAAAGCAACTAAAGGGGGAGTGTGTGGGGGGGGGGACTTAAAGATATGGAGTTCCATTAAGGTCTTCATAGATCCCAATCTCAAAGATGGTTATAAATGGACCCCTTGTCACCATATACCTAGTATTTATTGTTCTAGACTATAGCAGATCTTAAAACAAGGGTAAGTAAACCTAGAGAAGAAACAGATTTAATATAAAAATTATTTCTAGTACAATATTTTGCACATATTTGATAATAGATGTTTGTTAATTGATTAACTTAATGTTTAGCAGAAGAAGAGTTAAAAGGTGAAGGAAACAAATATAGAGGTAAGGTTCAAGCTTGGACTGGCCTTAATGTTGGCTTTTTATAATGTAATTATTTGGCATGAAGTGACAGAAGTGACAGAAAAGGGACTGGGAATCTGAATATCTGTGTCTTGCTGTGAGTTTCAATTTTGTAAAGCGTGATCAGAAACACAAAACCAAACTCTGTCTACTTACTTCTGGTGTCAGTGTCTTATTCTGCCCACCACAGACACCCCACTCCATTTCGTATTTTTTTCTTTTTTAGCTTTTCCATTTCCCATGAAAGTTCTCAGTAAAACCGGGTAGCAGTCAGTGAATTACTCCCCTCTGTGCCAATCTACTTTGACTTGTAAGGTTCCTAACTACCCCTTCCATATATTACCTCCCACTTAATACTCTTCCTGTATTCTTCCCTGCTGTGTTTTGCTCTCCACAAGTTTTCAATTAATCTCCATTGAGGTGTTAACTGATAACCAAGGTGTTAACTGAAGTGTGAATTCTCTCAGGATTATTTAAATTTTGAAAGTAGGCTCTTTGAAGACCCAAACATTCAGTTATATGGAGAAACTGAAAGGAGAATTCCCTGTGATTAATACATCAAACCGTCACACTTAGTAGACTTTTATTCTCACTACTAACTTGCCCAGCAACAACGGCATGGCTTTAGAAGCATGGTAAAGGTTTAAGGAGCTCTGCCAGTAAAAGTAGATGAACTGAACCATAGCTGACCAGCACAAATGCACTCAATCTATTTCTTGTGATTTACAGCATTTCAAACTTGCAGTTTGTTGGTAAATCCTGCTCTACCCTCAGATGTGGAGTTTGATACACTATTAGAGGCTTTTCTCCCAAAATAAGAACAAGCGGTGAAAGCTAGATGCGAAGAGATTCTATGAACATGTTAGTGTCAGCAGTGAAATAGATGCATTTGGGGGGTAAGTATGTATTTATGTTAAAATGTATAACCGATGATAACACTGGGGCGTGGAGGAGTGTTAGAGCCTCATCCCTCATCAATTTTTTTTTATTTAAAGATTTTTATTTATTTATTTGACAGACAGAGATTACAAGCAGGCAGAGCAGCAGGCAGAGATAGAGGGGGGAAGCAGGCTCCCTGCTGAGCAGTGAGCCCGATGCAGGGTGGGGGGGGGCTTGATCCCAGGACTCTGGGATCATGACCTGCGAGGAAGGCAGAGGCTTAACCCACTGAGCCACCCAGGCACCCCCCCCATCAAATATTTTTGAGCAAATAAAATACATCTTTTTAAAACATTTTTTAAATTTTTAAAAATTAATTTACAAAGACTAGAAGGTAATTTTCAATTTAACAATTGTAACTTCTTCTGTGCATCATAGTTTCATTTAAGGCATAATTTTTGTGCTTTTTCCATTAGATTTAAATTTAAAAAGGAATGAGGTTTTTAAACATGTTAAAAGATTCTCATTGAATTGAGAGTAAAATACTTTAAATTTTATGGTAGAGAGGTGAATATAGGTATATAGGGGGTTGATGGATAGGGAACAGAAAGAGGGGTTAGTGGAGGGTGGACCTACCAATGGTTGTCTAAAGGATGTCCTAAGCAAGACAGTGCTTCAGAATATCCTGAAATATATGACATAGCCAGCTGTGACAAAACTGAAATAAACATAATTGGAGAATTAGTATACATCAGTGTTTCTAAAGTTATTTAATGTGAGTTTACATCAATCAGGGTGTCTATGGATTGCACTTGTAGATTCTCGTTTTCTCCCCCATCATCAGAGTGGAAAGAGTGGCATTTGAGGAAAATATCTTTTTTCCCTTTCATTTATGTTTTATATATTCATTTTAAGTCCTATATTTACAAAAGATAGAAATCAATATTAATCATGCTTTTTGATTCCTATTTTAATATAGTTTGAAAAGTGTTACACAAATGTTATATGAGATCGAAATAGAAAATAGAAGTGGAAGGTATTGCTGCTATTTAAGTATCTCCTCAAAGTTTTGGAAACTACATAAAATTTTCAAAGGTCATAGCTTTGGGAGATACAGTTTTAGCTGAAATAACCTCTAATAAATTCAGAGATGCATAGTCTTATTGTGGTCTTTTAGCCTCCATAGATCTCCTGATTTACATATAATATTCACTTCACCTAAATCCTTCCAGTCTTTGGGAGAGATTCTCTTCATCAGACTCTGTTTACAGGGGGCTAATTATTGGTTTCCTTCCAGCTTATTCTGAATATGTGGAGAAACAATGAAAAGCCAAGTATTTTGTCATAAATGGAGGTATGGAGAGCAAAATTAGTGTTCTGTCTCGAAAATGCTCTTCTTCCATTTTTTCAGTAGGGAGACATAGATTAGGGCTTTAAAGTTTTTGATTCTGGTCTTAGAGCATAAAATACAGTCGTCAAGGAGTTTTTAAGGGGAAATTATCTATGGCTGCGGAAAATTTAGGTGTACTCAAACTTCCTACCTAGTAATGATTCTCTGTCGAAAAGAAAAGAACTTCCACTCTTTAACGTGAAAGTCTGCACTATGTTATAATCCAGAATTCACTCAAACATTCTTAATTTTCAGCATTAAGCATCTCCCAAGACCCTACAGATATGGCTCTGTCTTAGGGTGGAGCTCAGTCCAAGAGGTTTACAGGACTTAAAACTCCAAGGGATTCGTGACTTGGCTATGCATGAAGTTTTCTTCAGATCTCATTTCCCACGTCTGAGTGACCAGCTTCGAAATCGCAGACCAGAGACAACTAAGAGAGTTACAGCTATTTTGTGTTAAATCAGTCCAGGAGCAGAGAGAATGTTCAGGCAGTCTCGCGAACATGAGAACCTCTTCTGGAGGGGAGAGGTTATAAAGCAGATAAGGATTCCTAGCCGAGCAGCTACCGCATCCTCTGCCTTCAGCCGAGCGTCGCATCCGGACTCGACTGCAGCTCAGATCCAGAGAGAGGAAGGTGGGATAGGAGGACGTGGGAAAGGGAGAGGAAAAAAATAAAAAAGGGAGCTGGGGGAGGGAGGGGTGAAGCCAGGGGAGTAAACGAGAGAAGAGCGCGCGGGGGGAGGTGGAGATGCGGGGAGCGCGCCTGGCGCAGAGAGCTGAGTGGACCGCTCCAGACAGCGGCGCGTGCAGCAGCTCCTGAAAGCGGCGAGTTGGCAGAGCCGGGCTGCGTTTCCAGCAGGAGCTGCGAGCTCAGTGCAAGCTCACAACAAGGTGATGTGCCTGGAAGCATTCTTCTGCCCGCGCAGGGTGCTGCAGCTGGGGCTTCCTCCCTTATACCCCCTCTCCTCCTCCGGGTCTGCGGGTCTGCGCGTGTGTGAGCGCCCGGGTTTGGGGGTAAAACCTCCGGGGAGGGGGCACCCCGTCCCTGCTTGTCTCCTCCTCCCTCTACCCCTGTCGTCGCTGATGCATGTATTCCCGGGTTTCCCGGTCTTCTTACCCCTTGTTTGACACTGCCCCCCTCTCCGCCCCCGGTTGTGTCTCCTTTCCCAGATGCTCAAGGTGTCAGCCGTATTGTGTGTATATGCAGCCGCTTGGTGCAGTCAGGCTCTCGCCGCTGCGGCGGCGGTGGCTGCGGCCGGGGGGCGGTCGGACGGCGGTAATTTTCTGGACGATAAACAATGGCTCACCACGATCTCTCAGTATGACAAGGAAGTCGGACAGTGGAACAAATTCCGAGACGTAAGTGCTGCGCACCCCCATCCCCGGACGCAAGAGCGCGCTGCTCCCAGGCGGGGGCCGCGGCGGCTGCGGGCGGGTGGGCGGCGGGCTCGATTTTCCGAGCACCGGGGCGCGGGGAGCCCGGCGGCGCTCGGGGTGGGGGAAGTTGGCGGTGACGATGACCCCTCCCGGCTAGTGCTCGGGAGAGGCTGCTTGCTGGCTGCCCCGGAGTTCAGATCTCACCAGGTGCCCTCCTGCCTCCTCGCCTCCCGCGTACCTCCCCACCTCCCTCGGCCCCCAAAGGTTTCCAAAGTGCTGGCTCTACCTTCTCAACTTTTGAATGGTGTTTCTGGCAGTAGTAAACACGGCAGATGCGCCTTTGCGATGGATTGCCACTCAAGCAACTAGGATCGATCCCGTTACTAATGGTCCATTAAGGAATTTGAGGGAGGAGGGAGAAAGATGTAAGATTTCTAAATGCCGGCTCTCCCAGGGGTGGGAGGTGGTTTGGGCGCACCAGCGGGCAGAAGTTGAACTGCGCTTGATCCCATCAAATTGCTGATCAGATTTGTGCTCCTGCATTAACTTTAACACAGAGCATGTTTGTAACGCATTCGATACGGTTTTATTCCGGATTGCATCCCTGCCGGAAAATCCGCCCGGTGAGGGGGTCGTGGCGGGGGGACTTCCGTAGGGGGTGGCTCTGAAAGGGTTAAACTGTAGACTCCCTCGGGGTGTGTCCTCAAGGGTTATTAAGAACGAAGCAGGTGTTGAGACGTTTGTTTGCCTTGGAGTCGGCGGAGGCGACTTCCAGTCATTTTTCCCACCTGATCTGAATAGAGCCAGGGAAGAGCTGCCGGCCAGAGAAGCGCGGTTCACTTCCCAGCTCTCAACTTGGCTGTCCCAGCGAGGTGGCGGCCCGGGCACCTGATTACCGCCCCCACCCCCCAGGCCACCTTTTAAAACCCGAGAGGCCCGAGAGGAAGCGAGAGTGATTCACAGACACCCTGCCAACCTTTATGGTGACATTTGAGAGAATTTCTCGTGGAGTCCATCTGCACTGCCCTACGTAGACATGAGTTAACTTCTTTCATCAGCTCACACTGTCACGATTTGGGAAAATAAATGGAAGCTTAGATTAGTTTTCATCTTGGCTCCTCTATCCCCTGCACCCAACACCCCTCACATGAGTCAACTGAAGAGGCAAAACACGTAGCTCTTTCTGGCAGAGGGATTCCTGAAGAGACGCTGATTTTTACTTCAAAATTAGATGTAACTCATAGATACTAGGCATGGGTACAGGGGTGAAAAATGGTAATGATAATGATAATACTTAATGGAGGACTCTGTCTTACATGCTTTACGATCAAAGCTTCAAATCATTTTAGTGTTAACCAAAAATCCTTTACACATTTTTTTAAGTTTATGCTAATATTGAATACAATCAAAAAAACAAGCAAGCAAACGAGAAGAAATCCTGGAGAAGGATTTCTGCTTATCATATCCTCATTTGGAAAAAAAAAATATTGAAGATTTTGTCATTATTTAAACAGTGCTTCACATAATGACATTTTATTTATTGATGACTGCTTGAAAATCTTTTAAAATAAATGTTGGGCTTTCTTCCCCAAAATATATATTAAGCCTTCAATCCTCCTGTACTCTGACTTTATTCAAATTCCTTTATTGCATTTTTAAAGGCAACCAGTTATGCTTGAGCAGTTTGTAAGTGTGTTTGATTAAAACTATGGAGGCAAGGTGAGTTGCCTGAAATAATTAAATATTCCAGGAATCATTCATCCAGCTTATACAGACACAGAATAGATCATTTTATTGTTATAGTACTTTCAGTTATCCTTAGTTGATCTCTGGTGCAGGGCGGGGTGGGGGGGACCATTAAAAGTATATGTTAAATTTAAGTAAAGGATTTACTGAAATATTTTTAGCAAATCTGTTTTGAAGGACATGTAATAATGAAAATATAATAACTTATCTATTTAAAAATTATATCAGGTTTTAGCAGTACCACTTATTAAGATAATTATGTTTTTGTAAAGATAGCTTTTGGAGGGCATGGAGAAGATAAGTGTTATTTTTTTCCACCCTTTTAACCACCTGTTGCTTATTCTTAACATGACAAAATGTCTGGTGATAGTGTGACATCTCAACTCAGAATGCAGAATCTGTATTTAGACCATTCACCTCACTGCTAATGTACAGATTGTTTTTCCCTTCTTGGGAATCATTAGCTTTTTTTTTATTCTGTATTTTTTAAGATATTATTTTTTTTTTTTCATTTTCATCTGGAAGCCCAAGGTGATGAGGCATTGCTTGAAGTGTTTGCGCTGCATGAATCTACCCTTAAATGTTCTGCATCAGCATTGATATCTTAAGTAATGGATTTCAATACTTAGTTTATACAAAGACAAGGAAACAAAGATATCAATCTCTTCTTTTAGAAATAATTTAACTGAAGTACTTATGTCTACTTTTCTCTCCTAAAGACATAGTTAATTTTATTTACAAAAAGGTTAGAAATACCTAAGCATAACCAAGACTAGAATTAGCCTTTACTTTTCTTAAATAGTGTGACTATTTTACACAAGCAATATTATTTTACAAGTAATTCCTTAATGAAAGTTTAAACTATATCTTCTTTTCAATTATATTTGAAAACTATTTTGAATAATATTTGAAAATGCAATCCATCATTATATTTTAACTGAATGGTTTTAAGATAGATGTACTTTTTATATACTATATGCAATTTAAATATATAACTATATACTATGTATAATAAAGCTTTAGGAATCAGGATCATGGAAAGGAAGTATTATGTAAGAGTAGGTGAACATAGGAAATACTGCCATTGATGACTCATTTTCTCAATTTCCTCAATATAAATCACAGAGAAATAATTAAACCAAAGCCAAACTTAACACAGAAGAAACTTCAAATAATTCTGACCACTTTATACTAACAATGCTCTTTGAACAAAGTTTTGTTGCCCTTTAAAATGTACAGAATGTCAGTATATACACAGAAAACCTGTCCTTTTGCAAATTAGTATAAAAAGTCCTGTGGACATTCTAACTGCTACATCTTAGGAAAAATAAAATTTTAACTTAAAGATATAGAGAAGTCAACTCATTTAAAAGTAAGTATAGTAGATAGATCCAGAATGTTATGTTCAGAGTATAATTTTATGATTTTTTTTTAAAGATTTTATTTATTTATTTGACAGAGAGAAAGATCACAGGTAGGCAGAGAGGCAGGCAGAGAGAGAGGGGGAAACAGGCTCCCTGCTGAGCAGAGAGCCTGATGCGGGCCTCTATCCCAGGATCCTGAGATCATGACCTGAGCCGAAAGCAGAGGCTTAACCCACTGAGCCACCCAGGTGCCCCAAATTTTATGATTTTTAAAATAAAATAAACAAACAAAAAACTTTCAACAAGATATATTTAATAGATACACTGGTTACATTACATTTACTACCTTTTTAGTTCTGGTGAGCAGTGATAAAATCAAGAACACCAGATTCCCCAGTGGGACAATTGTGGGATACTACCTTTACCAAGAGCAGGTGTAAGGAATTCCTTCACTCCATTCTTACATGTATAAATGCCTATGAGGAGAATTGAAAATCTAGATCATTATAAGAAAAAAAGTGATTAGCTTCTGAATCAAGTGGTCTATATATTGCATATTTCAAATATTTGTGTTTTATAAGTCAATTCAATTATACCCTTAATCATGTAATAAATAAATATGGAATTTGGAAACCAATGAAGTAATTGATAATAAATGATATAATGCCTTTATCAATCTCAACTACTATGACTTCTCCGAAGTACATATTGTAATTAAAAATGCCAAAAAAAAGATACTGTATGTTGGAAGCAGTATAATAAAAGTGTACATGGCAATGATGGCCATGCTAATTTCAAATAACTCATGTAATAAAATCAGAACTGTACCCATCCGCTGACATTCAAATGCTTCTGATTAAATTTATTGTTCAATAAAAATACCTGGGAGTGGAGGTAGAGGGTGGGAGAAGGGATGAACAGGTACAGCACAGAAGATTTTTGGGGCAGTGAAAATACTCCGTGTGTTTGTATAATGCTTGATACATATCATTATACCTTCGCTCAAACCCATAGAAAATACATCCCAAGAATGAACTCTAAGGTAAACTATAGACTTTGAGTAATTATGAGGTTTCAGTGTAGATTCATCTACTGTAACAAATGGAGCACTCTGGTAGGGAACATTCCTAATGGGGAGTTTATGCTTTTATGGTGGCATGGGGTATACGGGAAATCTCTGTACCGTCCTCCCAATTTCTCTGTGAACCTAAACTCCTCTAAAAAAAGACTATTGGAGGGGCACCTGGGTGGCTCAGTGGGTTAAAGCCTCTGCCTTCAGCTCAGGTCATGATCTCAGGGTCCTGGGATCGAGCCCCACGTCGGGCTCTCTGCTCTGCCGGGAGCCTGCTTCCTCCTCTCTCTGCCGGTCTCTCTGCCTACTTGTGATTTGTGTCTATTAAATAAATAAATAAAAATCTTAAAAAAAAAAAAAAGACCATTGGAGAAAATCATAACCACAGCCTCATCATCTTACAAAATAGACAAATGACAACCTGGGGGTCATTTTGAACATTGTTTCAAGAGATGCTTGCCATTCTTCTTGCAAAACCCATAATCAACTTCAGTTTGCACTTATTCCTTAACTAATTTTTAATACCCTTTAGATATACTGAAAACAATTAAAAAAAAGTCTTATAATTTGACTTTTAAAAAATCAACCTTAAAGGGCATGTTAAGTGTTGTGAAAATGTAAAGTACAGACTTAGGCGTCTCAGCGGCCCTCAAATTAGAAGTTGAATTTTAAAATGCCTGATTTGGATATATTGGATAGTACGATAACCTTTCTTAACCTTTTTTTTTTCTTTTTATTTCCTTTTCTCATTTGAGTTGAGGTTTCATCTTAGTAGAGTATACAGATTTTTTGAGAGGTAAATGGCTGATGGGGGGGATATCTCCTGCCACTTAGGCTACAGAGGAGTAAAGCCCCCTGAGAGTCTATCAACTTTCACTGCTATTAGTTAGTAAATGAACAGTTGGTTTCTATGCCTACTGCAAGTAAAGTATTTCATTACTTTAAAAGGCATGGAGATTCAAACATAATCTTTAATACTTTCTCAGTACTTTCCTTAGATTTATGATGCACCCTGGTTGTATTACCTAAGCAGTCAGCATACCTTTAGCATGAGGGCTTCTCCTTTGTAGTACATTAAGAATAATTTTCTTACTTGAGATATAATTGACAAAATTGTAGATATTTAAGTTGTGCAGTGTGATGATTTCATATTCATATATATTATGAAGTGATTACCTTTAGGATGTGCTAATAGCAGGAAGGGAAATTTTACTACTTTACTTTTCAACAATATGTAAAAAATAATTATTAATAATTAGAGAAACTGAACAAATCAAACCACTATTCTCTCTGTTCAGGAACACTTTCTCAATAATGAATATCTAATTCTGATTTTGAAAAGTACATTTTTAGTGTTTCTTACCATGAAACAATATTTTGAACTGTGGTAACCATTACCTATATTTTATCATACTTGAGCACATAGGCTGTCCTTGGTAATTCTTCACAGTCAATCTGTTGCATTCCCACAAGTGTTTTTCCTTTCTTATTTTGATCTTTTTTTCTCCTTCGATCTATTGATGACTATGGGCCACACTATGCTTACAAATCCATGAAAGTGTGTATAGTGTATATAGTATATGTATTTGCAAATCAGACCCAGTAAAGACTGTAGCAGGTGATTTTTTTTTATATTTGACTAGTATTCATATTGTTTAAATCACTAGAGGACTCAATCAAGAAAGAGGCAATTGACTATAGAGAAGCAATAAGTAGTCTTTGAAGATTCTGGAGTGAGTGAGTTACTACAGCAGCAAAGGGTTAGCCCCATACAGTGGTCTAACCCCAATCTGTGACATCTGAGTCCTAGTTAAAGAAAGGTGTGGTACAACCTCCACTACCTATTTCTTAACCCACCCCCCCACCACCATGACCACCACTACCAAACTCACCAGTTAAGATTGATTTTGTCAAGTCAGATGTCACATGAGAAAAGCAGGTCAGAGAATGCCCACTCATCTACTCATTTCTGGGAAGGGACTGTCAGGTAGAACTGCTATCACATTGTCAGACCCCATCTGAATTGAGTACAAAATTTAGTCAATTTGCCTTGGGTTCATTCTAACAGATAGAAATTATAGGGAAGTACTTTTAACTCTCCAGCTCTCTTAACTTCTAGTGAATTATTAGGAAAGTATAACCAAATAGAATAAGAAGTAAATTACTTTGTGATATATATATATATATGATATGTATATATATATATATATATACATTTATATGCATGTATATATAGGTTTATGCATAAATATGTATGTATTATATATATATATATTTTGTATGTGTTTGTCTTCAAATAAGTAACAGATTAAATTATCAGGAAACCAAAGTGATATATCTCGTATTATAAAAATTGTTTACATGCTAATTAGAAAATAGGCACTCCCTCGGGGGCGCCTGAGTGGCTCAGTGGGTTAAGCCTCTGCCTTCGACTCAGGTCATGATCTCAGGGTCCTGGGATCAAGCCCTACATTGGACTCTCTGCTGAGCAGGGAGCCTGCTTCCCCCTCCCTCTCTGCCTGCCTCTCTGCCTACGTGTGATCTCTTTCTCTCTCTGTCAAATAAATAAACAAAAAATCTTAAAAAAATCTAAAAAAAAAAAAAAAAGAAAATAGGCACTCCCTCTAAAATGTTGTTAAGACATGTTTTGTTTTGTTTTGTTTTGTTTCTCCCTAGTTTAGCTTTCTGCATCTCACAAATGCAAGCATAATCTCCTTTGCTATTATATGTGTGGTCACCACATGCCTTTCTGGTTCTTAAGAGAAGTCAGCTTGCTTGTGATTACACACTTCAGCTTTTTACCTAATATACCAAAAGAACATCGTATATTGCTATGAAACATCTTTTTTCCTACTTTTACAATAAGACTACGGTAAGACTGCTTTCAGATCTCATGATTCTGACTCAGAATAACATTTTATATTCTTATGCAACTTTAGTTTTCATGATCTGGGCTAGAATTATTTTATTATATTATATTATATATAGATATAGATATATATATCTGAAATCAGGTCTGTGACTCTTTTATGCTATAAGTTCTTGGAGTATTTACTTGTATTTTCCCCACTTATGAAAATTCTTTCATTTTTTTTTTCTACTCGTTCTACCTCCCCTAGTTTACAGATTCTTCTCCTTATTAGATGCTGAACTCTTTACAGTTACAGATGGTAGTCTCTTCCCCCTCAAAAAACCTACAGTTCAGGGGTGCTAGGGTGCAGTTGGTTAAGCATCCAACCCTTGTTTTCTGCTCAGGATGTGATCTCAGAGTTGTGAGTTAAAGCCCTGTGTCATGCTTAGTGCTCAGTGTGGGGTCTGCTTGAGATTGTCTCCCTTTCCCTCCACCCCTCCCGTTCATGCTTTCCCAATAAGTAAGTAAATAAATAAATCTTAAAAAAAAAATCCTATAGTTCACCTAGCATTAGCACAGTGAAGGCTTAGAGTTAACATTGGAAAAATATTTAATAAATACAGGAACATTATATTTAATGTGTATTGCCATCTGCACAGTCATTAAGTAAAGGCTTTTAGAACTGTATTGCTTTTTATTGACCATTTCCATTTCTGACCACTGCCAGCCCAGTTCTGTAATGTAAATGAAAATTTAATTTTATATAAAATATAAGGTTTCAAGTACAAAACTGGTTTAGTCCATAAGTTTCAAAATGCACTAAAATGAAAGCACTGTGCCAAAACTGTCATGTTCAATTTTAGAGTGATAACAGTAGATGGGAATTATATGCATCTTGGCACTCCCTCTGCCAGTTCATCCGATTCTTTTCCTATAGTTTCTCTTTGACCACATAATTTTTTGCTCTAAGGTTTTTAAATATTTTTTGCTGCCTACTAAGTTATGTTAAAAACCAGTATCTTCCCCCTTTTTCAACCGCTGCACTTCATTTAATGGTTGTATGGCTGAATCCAGATATTTTACAGATAGTCCAGATTTATGTCTTTGACTTCTGCCTCACCTATAATTGCCAATGCATTAGTCAGAGATAGGTTAAGTTCTTGCAAAACGGGGGCTCTGAATCAACATGCCTGAATTAAGATAGAATTTTATTTCCCAACCAGGTGATGGTTGAAGTGAGCTTGTCAAAATGAACAGTCCAGATCTGAACTTCCAGGGTCACTCTATCAGTATTTTCTATCATCAATTGTCATTTCCTATCCAGCAGGAAAGATTGAAGAGAAGGTCAATGCACCTTACCCTAGAACTTACCAGGACGTTGTCACACATGACTTATGTGTGTATCTCACAGACCTCAACTCAGTGACATAGCTATACCTCGCTGAATGGGGGGCTATGGAATGTCATCTCTAATGGGAAAGAATTAACAGTAAAAGGAAGAAGGGAAAGCCAGACACGAGGAGGAAAATATTGGTAACAACTATGTCTGTTTCATTCATCTAAGTGCCTCTTGAAATTATTCCTTGTGCCCATGGATGGGGATTTTTGTCAATTCCCATTACTCGTTTGCCTTCCTTCTATCTTATTCCCTCCCTAAATTAAGATTATCCCTCTGTCCTCTGTTCAGAGTAGAGTTGGAACATCCAGTATCTAACGTTCTGGATGTAGAAGCTTGAGGGAGTAGTAGTTTGCTAATATCTAAGAGGAAATGTTGGAGGTCAGATCAAAGAAGAACACCCACATAGATTTTTAAGGACAGCCTCATCGAATGACAAGTCCTTTTTCTAGTGAAATCATTTAATATTATCTTCTGTGAAAACTTTTTTTTTTTTTAAAGTTATGGATATTTGGTCGTAGGTCCAGAGAGGAAATGTGATTGGTGGGAAGAAATTAGAATTTATTTATTGTTGGGACACTTGGGTAGCTCAGTGGGTTAAGTGTCTTTCTGGGATAGAGCCCCACATGTGGCTCTCTGCTCAGCGGGGAGTATGCTTCTCCCTCTCCCTCTTCCCCTCCCCCATGCTGCTCTTTCTTTCTCTGTCTCTCTGTCAAATAAATAAATCCAAAATAAATAAAATCTTAAAAAAAAAGAAAAAGAAATTACTTGTTGCTCACTTAGTTGAGAGAGAATACTCTCTATACAAGGTTTTTATTTCCTCTAATGTGGGAGCGTGGGGAAAGGCAAGTATGATTAAATACAAAGTACCTTTCCCTGAATAGTACTAGAAATGATGCCATTGCTGAATTCACACAGCAATTAGTCCTGGAAGCAAGGAAGATAATCTCTTTAGCATTAGTATCTCTGGGAGAGTTACAAGATGGTATACAAAGTAAGATTTGCCAGAAATGCCATAGAAGCTTTATGCTTTTGAGTTTGACTCTTTGTCTGGATCATAAGAAGAGATGGTGAATTGCACTGTTTTGTTAATTTTTTTTAAGAGATCTTTGAATACTTCCTCATACTTGCAAAATGAAAACTTTAGTATTCATTTTTCTTTCATGTATATATAGTCATGGTCCAATTATTTCAAAGTGATCACAAAATTTTTGCTTAATATTTTGCTCACACTTAGAATATCTTATCATTAAATTAATAATAACAATATAGCAAACAAATATACATGGTAGAAAGGTAAAGAGTCTTTATAAAACCATTTTGTCTCTGCAGTCATGTAATTTCTTCCAAAGGATGATATTTTCCTCAACATTCTTCCATTGGAAATTACCTGGGTCTTGATATCCCAACACAAGCTTCTTACTTTATCAAGGAAATAATGACCTTTGTCAGAAATAGTGTCTCCTACTTCTGAACATTTATAGCTGATTTGTCTATTCAGAATTCAGGTCTAATACACACTTTTATTTCCTCCTTTGTAAATAACACCGTGATATTTCATTGGTCCATTTAATAGGTTTAAAGGCAATCACTAATAAAATCTTTAGAATTTAAGTGAGGTAGACTTCTTTTTTTATGTATAGTCTATGTGCTTTGGATACTTCTAATCAGTATTATCCTTCTTATTGTAAAATAGAGATAACTCAATACAATTCCATATGTTTTCATGACTGCTTCACTAGAAACATCATTGATTTTAAAGTTATACTTTTTAAATATACAAAAGAAAATATGAAGTACCTTACCAATATAGCAATCTGTAATTTTGTTAGGTTCTGTTATTTAATAGTTTGGTTTACTAATGATATAAATTAGAAAAGGAACTTAAATTTAGTATATATGTGTATTTTCTACACATAATCAAATAGCAAGTAACAAATATGTAAGGATTTTTTTCCCCCATAACTTTCTTTTAAGTTCTTTATATTAATTTAAGACTTAACTATGTGCTAATATGTGTATTTTAGATAATTGTTTTGGGATTTTGTCAATAACATAATACCATATCTTTATCTATGTTTTCTGAACATACAAGGTAAAATAAACTACATTTAAACTTGGCTGGGTTATTTTTTATAATGGATATCCTCTATTTGTCTTGTTTTATTTTTGAAAACTAATCATCTGGGCTAATTATGTTGATATGAAAAATCTTTAATTATGTAATAATTAAAAATGTATGATATCTATACTTCTGTGTGTGTGTGTGTGTGTGTGTGTGTGTGTATCAACTAAAATGTCAAAATAATGTAGATGGGAAAAAAAAGATGCCAGGGAAATTAAAGGCTCATATTTATAAAAATAAACGCAAATTTATTATACACTTTTATTGGAAATAATTAGAATATTTTATTTAATGAATAGCTATTACTCTAATTAAATAGCTTTTAAAATAGTTTAAATGAATACATTTTTTTATACTTCATATGAATAAGCTACTTTAAAAGTTCTACTCATAAGTAGAGGGGGTGAAATGGTAAAAATGTACTCATTCAAAATATCAAAAGAGGCAAATATTTTAAATAAAATAAAAAAAAATATATAATATTAAGTAGTGACAGATTATTCCTTGTATAGATATTAATAATAGTGTAATAACAAGTACTTTCATAGAGTTTATCTAATGTCAGTAGTATTAAAAGTTTTTATGTATTAATTAGTAACAAACCTATAGGAAGGCCCAATTATTATCTCAGTATGTAGGCAAGGAAACTAAGGCCCAGGGTTAGACAGGTGTTATCAGCAGGATTCTCTCTAGTACTGGCATTTTGGCTTCACTCTCTTGTCCTTACATACTGCACTGTAACACTTCCTGGTCTGTAATACTGTTTTTTGGGTATCTATTATATGTCAGACAATTTAAATATATCATCCCATTTAGTATAATCTTTAAAAAGTATTTTAGTTTTGGGACACCTGGGGGTTTAGTGGGTTAAGGCCTCTGCCTTCGGCTTGGGTCATGATCTCAGGGTCGTGGGATAGAGCCCCGCATTGGGCTCTCTGCTTAGCGGGGAGCCTGCTTCCTCATCTCTCTCTGCCTGTCTCTCTGCCTGCTTGTGATCTCTCTCTGTCACATAAGTAAATAAAAATTTAAAAAAATAAATAAAAAGTATTTAAGTTTTAATGGTAGTAAAAAAGACATGCTGTAATGTTTACCATAACCAGTTTTAAGTACATAATTCAGTAGTGTTAAGTATATCCACACCATTGTGTAACCAGTGTCTAGAACTTTTTCATCTTGCAAAACTGAAACTCTACCCATTAAACAACAATTCCCCATTTTCCCCTCACCCAGCCCCTGGCAATTACCATATCATTTTCTGTATCTATTAATATGACTACTTTAGGTATCTCATATAGATGGAATCATACAGTATTTGTCCTTTTGTGACTGGTTTATTTCACTTAGCATAATACTCTCAAAGTTCATCCATGTTGTTGCAAATGACACGATTTTCTTCCTTCTTATGGCTGAATAATATTCCATTGTGTGGACAGACCACGTTTCTTTATGCTTTCATCTATTGATGAGCACTTGGATTGTTCCCACATCTTGGGTATCGTGAAAAAGGCTGCTATGAGCGTGAGTGTGTAAATATCTCTTCAAGATCCTGCTTTCAATTTTTTGGAAATATACTTAGAATTGTGATTGCAGGATCATATGGTAATTCTATCCTTAAATTTTTTAAGAACTGCCCATCTTTCAATTGAGTTTTTTTAGTATAGTATTTTAATAACATAAAAGTAGAGATTATTAATCTCCTCTTGTAAATGGGATAGGCTAGCTTCAATAAACTTAATTAATCTGACCAAGATTAGTGAGAGTTGGACCCACTTTCTCTAGCTCTGAAGATCATGTTTGTATGTTTGTTTATTCTTATTTTTAACAGCTGGGTGCTTTGAATGAGTCATCATGAACAGCTCAAACTGTTTCTCTCTCTTTTGAAATGTTATATTTGGTTCTTTTAAATGATCACACTAACTGTATGTTAATTTCTGCTGGACCAATACATTGATAATGATTTGGAATTTTTATTACAGTTATTGAAGGAGCATCACTTATACGAGATGACAATGATTTCACTATAATTTGATAATTGTATCTTGAAGCTACAATAGAAAACTTCTCGTAGCCTGCCTTTACATTAGTTTTTAAAGTAAATCATTATTAGTGAATGAAAAGCCAGTATTTGCATTGTACCTTATATTGTTCAAAGAATAGTTTTTATCCCTAGAGGCGTACTCCGTATGACAGTTGCACACAGTTGGCAGTTTTAGTAGTGATTCTTTGGATATCACAATGAAATTCTGAATATCTCAGGTAGGCGGGAGTGGCTGTTAAAGGGACTACTAATTGTTTTTACAATAGGCGTTATTTGGCTTAGAAATACAACTACAGTATCTTTGGAAACTGTGAGGTGTCATTGTGTTTAACTTCAACCCCCCTACAGTTGTGGATTTATTTTCAATGCGGATAAAAGTGGAAAAGGAAAAGGTTTTTTCTTACAATTAAATACCAGGAATTCACAAATTATTATCATATATAAACAAGTGTAATCAGTGTTGAATGGGTGCTGAGGCAACCTACCAATTTCTGTCCATAGTAGATCACTCATTTTTCTTTCTTTCTTTTTTTTTTTTTTCAAAGATTTTATTTATTTATTAGAGAGAGAGAGTGGGCAAAAGAACACAAGCTGGTGGGGGCAGGCAGAGGGACAGAGAGAGATAAGCAGGCTCCCCGCTGATAAGGGAGCCCCATGTGGAGCTCCATTCTAGGACTCTGGGATCATGACCTGAGCCTAAGGCAGACACTTACTTAACCGACTGAGCCACCCAGGTGTCCTGATCCCTCATTTTTCTATGTGTTCTATGTTGAATTTCAAAGACTGTTGTAATTCTATTGACTTAAAAGGAAATGAAATTGAATCGTAACATAAAATACGTTATCGTGTTTCTAGCTTTTAAAATAATTTTCTTGTTCACATATATTCTGGAGACTTTTCCATCTAGAACTTCATTAAAGTTATTAAGTATGAACCATTTCACTGAAAGCAGATTCTCTGTTTTTAGAGTTTTGTAGCAAGATTAATTAGCTGCTAGACTGAAGAAAATATGGAGTGAATAAAATTCAAAGATTTCTGTGTTTTGTACTGATTGAAGTCAATTAATAATGAGCTTATTTGATGCTAGATTTTATACTAAATATTTATATGAAACAAGTTGTTCTATGACATATTCTCTGATAAAAATGAAAATAAATTTATATGATCAATTTTGGAATGTGTTGAATGTTCTAGATAATTCTGTACATTTTTTGTTCTTAGCATAAGGAAAGAGCCCACTGTTTAGTAGGATTGAAAGAAGGAGAGACACTAAAAATGCAACAACTTAATCTAATTGTGTCTCCAAATATATAAAACATTACAGGGCATTATCTTCCTGAATACACTAGAATGCTTACTAGCTAGAGCTCCTAAATATAGTAATTTGATAGTCCCTTCATCACAGCTCTCTTTTACTTTTCTATCATCAGGCAACTTTGTGACTTTCAAAATATTTACATAGGGTACTCTAGGCAGGATACTTTGAAATATGAGCTTGCTAATTGCTTTGGCACATGGTATTAGCATCTGCTGAAGAACCAGTTTTAGAATATCAAGAGAATATTTATAGGCTTTTCATGGCATACAGTATAGTATGAAATTATAGGCAACCTCCTAGTCTTCCAGTAAGACTGTTTAAGGTGCCCTTGGCAACATCTGATATTCTCCACAAATGTCCCTGAGGCAGTCAGATTCATCTAAACGAACATTCCTTGAGGCAAAACTTTTCTAGAACATTGTTATCGACAAACATTAGGCTAGTATCACCTAAGAAAATTTTCTTTGACATGAAATACAGTTTCTTGGAGTTGAGTTGTTATATGCTTTATGGTTTTAAAGAACTATTGTACTTATTGAAACTGTGAATTAAGGCACACTTCACACTGCTAACTGAGGAAGTACTTGATTGGAAGCTCTGAAATTTGGATGTAACCTTAGGCGAAGTAGTGTTTTTACATAGATCAACACATTTTAGTATATTTTTCCCTGACTTCCTTATTGATTAAACATGCCAACTTTGCTGACTAATGTTATTGTCATTTAAAGTTATTTGTTTCAGAATTTATAGGTGTTTTGTTTTTGTTTTGTTTTGTTTATTTCACACATTTTCTCAAGGAAACTTTTTTGTTTTTTAAATGTGGGAAAATTGCCAATGGAAAATAACATGTTTAATTCAAGTAGCAAATTAGTAGTAAAGAGAGGGGAAAATACCTTACCTCATTTGGGGGGAATAAGACATATTTGAAGAAGAATTTAATTTTCAGTGTCTGCCATGTATCAAGTTTTGAATATCATTGAAAACGACAGCAGTTTGTAGGTCAGTGAATGAGATCTGGAAATCTAATTTCAGAACTGCTTTGTTTGCTCTGAATAGCAGAAAGCCACCTGGCTTTTGCTGCCCAGAGTCTTGTGTTTATTCTTAGAGTGAGTTTTCCTTTACTTACATGTGCTCTTTGCTCTGAGGTGTGGATTTGGGAGACCATGAAAGGAAGCTTACCATCAGTGTCAAGGTGACAAAAGTACCTCTGATGCTACTCTTGGTACCCCTGGTACCAAGATGAGAATTAATGTAAAACATCAAACATCATCCAAGGCAGAATTAATGTCCCTGGGGGCCTGGGACAGTTATTTTGCTGTTCACACACCTTATTTTTTGAGTTAAAAGCAATTTGCTGACTTCTAATTGGTCTGCCTGTATGTCCTTGAATGTCTTTCAAGTTTCTTTACTCTATAGCCTGTCATCTTGGACTCCAAAAATAAGTTCTTTGTGAACAGTCTTGTAAGTAGTTGGTAGTTTTAGGATTGGATAATCTTAGGTATAATTAAATCATGTTTGTTTTTAATTCTACTTGAATAAGTAATTTAATGTTTACTTTTTGTTTTTGAACTAGATTGTGATGTTTCTGATTTGTATTAGTGGTTGAACAAAAAGCCTTCTTTATTGTATTTTGTGAGTTTAACTTTTTATTTTAACTTGAATGAAACAATAAATTTAAATAACTGTCTCCTAGATGGCATGATAAGAATTCCACAGTTTAATTTTTACAGTGACATAGCAATATTGGTATCACATGAAACTATCCAGTATGTGAAAATATCTAAGATTGATTTTTGAAATGGACATAAATTGTATTTTCATTACTAAGTCTCTTTCTTAAATAGATATTAGCTAAATTACATAGAAACCAAAATAAGCTGTATAAAGAACATATGATAGAATTATGTATGTTATACAAATTTGAAGTAGCATATTTTCCAAGTTTTTGTATTTTAATATATTATAATTTTTAAAAGATTTTATTTATTTAATATATTTATTTATTAGGAGACAGAGAAAGTGAGAGAGAGCACAACTGGGGAGGAGAGGGAGAAGTAAGCTCCTGCTGAACAGGGAGCCCAATGCAGGGCTTCATCCCAGGACCTGGGATCATGACCTGAACTGAAGGCAGATGCTTAACTGATCGAACCACCCAGTGCCCCAAAATATTATAATTTTAACTGAAATAATATTGTATATAAAATTGACCAACTAGATAAGGAGATTCAGATTCTTTTTAATGAACTTTTCCTTTTTGAATTAAAATGCATTAATAAAAGGTAATTAAAATAGCAAATAAATTCCATTTCACATTGTTTTACAAATAGATGTTTTTTAAACAAAAACTTTGGAATAATGGGATATTTGGAATAAGGCAATAATTAGAATAAAGCAGTTTGTATATGTATATTAGTTTGGGATAGATATTTACCTCTATGCTGTGATGTTTATTATATTTATTTTAAGACTATCTGTAATATTATTGTTTGATATTAGGGTTTACTTCTGCAACATAATTAATAAAGTGTTTCTACAGTTATTAAGCCATTTTTCTGAAGCTAGTTCTCTGGACCAAAAAGGACAGCCATGACCATTTTCCCAGAAAATGTTCAGATATGCGCAAATTTACATACAACATTCAAGTCATTCATGATTCTCTGTGATTATTTATAACATAGATATGGGTGAGTTGTGTAATAGAGTCATTTCTACAGAACTTATGACAATCTTAAATCTGTGCAAAGATTTTTTTTTTTAATGCTCTTGTGGTTAAAGGAAATGTTTTATTGAAGGTATCTTGGTGTTTCCCTCCCAACTGTTCCCTAACAAATCACATTTAAGTCCTATCAAGGTCTTCTCTGCAGTACTTTTCAGATCCACTGATTTACTCAAATTCAGTCTTCCTTGGCTCAAATCATTCTCTCACTTAGGCTAGTCTTGTATAGGACTTTCATGTTTTCAGGTTTTTCCTTGCCTGTAGCATTTAAAGCCTCATTGATAAATGAATTTCCCCCACATTAAAGCTCTGATTTTTTTGCTTCTATGTTCAAAAACTTCCATTCATCCTTTCATTTATTACAGAGTAGGACTGTGTATAACTACAACTATAAATTACCCTTCAAAAATTTGTTAATAGAATTATCCTCTGTGAGATAAACTCTGGAATTTCTACATAAGGGATCACTTCATACATTAGTATAGTCATCTTGGAGGGAGAGGATGTGAGTCCTAAGTCTGTTAGAGTTATTGTAAGTTGTTTGAATATCGTAAAACACACTTGGATGAAGCTTGTTCATTAGGGGTCTAAAATCAGATCGAAAAAAATAATTCACATAGGCAAGCTTTGGCCATGCTCAAGAGAGAGACAACAGTCACTTTAAAGGTTAAACTTTAAAGGTTGATCTAATGTTCTGTAACATTTGGATGACAAAAAAAAAAAAAACAAAAACCAAAAAAAAAAACCCTGTCTTTGATTCCATGCTCACCTAGCAAACTTCTGATTTTAATGTAGCTCAGCCTCAGGGAGAGAATGTACCAGTCATGCTGACACGTGTTTTCTGCTGACAGAACCAGGTTTCTGAGGTGTCAGGGCTGAAGGCCAGATCCTGGATGGTGTTAAATTCATCAGGTAATATCACAGTGTGAGGTCTTTGGGAAGTAGCCTGAATCTTCCTGGTAACAGACAGGTCTTGCCAGGAGCTTTCTACTTAAATGTCAGTACCAGATAAAAATCCCCCTCCACCAAAATTCCTATTCTCGAATCCAAAAGCCCTTCATGTCCTTCCTATGAATCATATTTTACTTTCTCCTCTTTATTTTCTCTTTCATGTACTTTTCACACTAGTCAAGTTGAGTCATGACCCGTTTTCCTGCTACCTCTTCCCCTTTCTGTGCGGATTTCTCACGAGCTGTGCATCTGGAATGGAAGTCCCTTGCCTGGTTATTTATCTCTTTCCTAATATTTCTCATTTTCCATGGCCCAGTTTATATTTTCTTTTCTCCTAATCTCTTCTGTGATTTCCACAATCAAACGTAATCTTTCTCTTTCCTTAACACCTGGGACACTTAGAGAGACAGAGTTGGCCGTGTAGGGAGAGTCATGCATCCTAAGAGGTCTGTGTCTTGCACTCCAGGAGTATAGGAGGAATATTCATAAAACAAGTTACTATGTAGCTGAGTGAATGAGAATGTTATTGATTCTCTTGAGATCAACTATAGGAGTTAATATAGATATCAAAACCCAGGTTAGTACTATTAGTTGATATCACCACATTTTACTTTTTTTCCTACAGTTTTCTTGAATATGTCACTTATGGATCCTGTGCTCATTCCCAGTTTCTAGACAGTCTTTCTTAGATATGTGATTTCTATATTTAAGCTTTCATTTATTTTATAAGAACAGTGTTGATTTTTACCATGAATTTTGAACTATAGTTTAATAAAAAAAAGAGAAAGAACATTAACAAGGGTTTGCCCTGTCATATATGACATATTTTTGCTCTGCCAAGCAACCAACTCCTGATCTATAATTACTATGAAAATGTCAACAGTAGGCTGCTGTTGTTGTCACAAAAATTAGCCACCTCACAGTAAGCTTTCAAAGTAGGAAAAGGAATTTCCCTGTCTGTTTTTGTCTAAACTCAAACTTTCTAAAAATGAGAATCCTAAAGAAACACTGGTAAACTGCCCTTAAGACTCAAATGATGGATTCACTTGCTGTAGGTAATATTATATAAGAGGGAAATATAGAGAGATATATTTTCTCTGGAAGAGCATCTGTTGAAAGGAAAGTTCCTAACCTGATTTTATAGTAAAAATGCAATGTTAAGAACAACCATTTAGAAAACACCTATTGAAAAGATACAAATGCTCTGGGATAGACTATGTAACCTGATGTTTTATTTTGTGAATTAAGAACAAAAATGTTAGTACCTCAAATAAAATTTAAATTACAATTTCTTACCTAAATTTTTCTTCTTTTTTACTTGAAATCTTACAATGCTAGCAATATGCATTCAATTTGGGAGAATCTAAAATACCAATGAAAGACTTACAACCTGTAACATAGATTAAAGTTACTTAACAAAGATAAAGATAATAACTATGGTTTGTGGATATTTTATATTTTAAACTATGTAAAAACAGTAATGATAACAAATACCAAGAATTATAATCACTACGTATTGAGTGGTTTTACTGTTACGCTTGCTATTTTCTTAAAGTAGTCTCTTAATTTACATCTTGGAAGATACTCTGAACCAACTCTCAGGGAGGCAGCATGTATCCCCTTAAAATTGAAAACAGAAATAAGGCCTTTGGACATGATCTGAAATCAAGTCGTGCTCTAATTGCTGGAATATTGCATTGCATGTTATAGTGTAGTAGTATAGGATTAAAGTGTTTTATTATTATTATAATAAAAATTCGAAGTATTTGAATCATGCAGTCTTTGGCAGTGCAATAGATGAACGAATGCATGTGATGGAATGTCATCTTGAAGTTTATAATTTTTATCATAACTATTTTTAATAACATTATGATAGTTTATATGTAATGCTCTTTGTTAAAATTTTTGAAGAGTTAAGGACTAAGTACTTTACTTCTTAGATTTCAGAATCTGAGGCTTATAATTGAAGGTAGTTGAATTTAGTTACATTGAAACCATAATGTTTTGATGTATCATTGTGTTGGTTCACAGCCTTGAGAGTTCTTCCTGCTGAAATTCAAAACTGGCCCTGCACTGGCAGGACAAGGAGATTCTTAAGAAAAAGGCAGCCCACTCCAAATTGGTATGTGGCAGGTTTAAGAGGAGAGGGGCTTACTTATGAGGCTTGTTGCTGGACCCCAAGACAAGTAGATTTCTGTATCTGTCTGCCAGAATCTGAAAAGCCAATTTCACAGAAACAGAAAGTCGAATGGTGGTGGCCAGCGGCTGGGGACCGGGAAATGGGCTGGTGTAGGTCAAAACGTACAAACCATTTTAAGAATGAGTTCTGAGGATGTACGGTACAGCATGATGCCTGTAGTTAATAATAGGGTATTGTTTACTTAAAAGCGGCTGAGACTAGATCTTAAGCATTCTCAGAACAACAACAGAAAAACGTTAACTATGTAGATTGATATGTGTTAATTATCCTGATCTTGGTAATCATTCCACAATGTATATGTGTATCAAATCATAGTGTTGTGCACATTAAATACATACATTATATTTGTCAATTTTCTCCAATTACTCTTTGATAAGGTTTAAAAGAAAAGGGAGGGGAAAACGTTTATGCCTTAACTGGGTTCAGTGGTGTGCATGGTCCAAAGGTTCTCAACAACACATTATTCTCTCCAGGCTGCATCCTTGAATTGGCTCTTAGTGTGGGAATAGTTGATACAATGTACATTCTAAAAACAGGGGAGAAGGTAAAGAACCTTTGATGTCCTGGTCCAGCTCTTAGTTCATCTGGTTGTCATGTCTTTTCAATGACCTCCTCCAACAAATTCACACTGAAATTGATCATTGGGGAAAGGAGATTTCTATTTTCTTCATTATATTTAAATGAGTAGTTCTGACAACAGTATTTATGTTTCAGACCAGAGCTCTGATTTCTAATTTAGTGTTAAACAGCAGTTGATAGTAGTGGAAAAAAAAAAACAGGACATAGAATTAAAAAAAAAAATCTTGCCAAATATTTAAGTTTTCTACATTTTTTTAAGTTACTTTTACGACATCACTTAGAACATGTGTTTAGGACATATGTTTTAAGGTTATCATTAATGCAGATAAATGACATGCAGAGAATGGAGTAAATACTTAAAAGTATCTTCATATAGACAGGATAAAAGATTTAAGAATGATTCCAATGTTTGAAACATCTTTGAATATTGTACACCTATAATATGGCAATATCATAGTAATTTTAAATGCCATCTAACAAAATTTTGTTACATAAAAATAATCAAATTATAATCAGAAAAGAAGCAAATTAAAAAGTTTGGAATCTAACTATTGCTCAGGAAAAAAGAAATAAGATAGATTTCATACTATTTTAAAGGTATCAGACATGATGGCAAAATAATAGAAAAGTGAACATTTTAGTTAGGTATCATTTTTTTCCTATATGAAAATACTGAACAACTTCTTTTCCCATATGCCTTTAATCTTGATTAAATAAAGCCAGGATATGTAAGGTTAAAGGTAGTTGTTTATTACTATTGTTATATTGTTAATAGATACAAATAATTGGTTACAACAAAGTAATTGGCTGCTTATTTTTTTTATTTTTTTTAAAGATTTTGTTTATTTATTTGACAGAGAGAGAGACAGTGAGAGATGGAACACAAGCAGGGAGAGTGGGAGAGCGAAAAGCAGGCTTCCTGCTGAGCAGGGATTCTGACTTGGGGCTTTATCCCAGGACCCTGGGACCATGACCTGAGCCAAAGGCAGAAGCTTCACGACTGAGCCACCCAGGTGCCCCTGGCTATTTGTTTTTTATTTTATTTTATTTTTTATAGATTTTATTTATTTGTTGGACAGACAGAGAGAGATCACAGGTAGGCAGAGAGGCAGGCAGAGAGAGAGGGGGAAGCAGGCTTTCTGCTCAGGGCCTTGATCCCAGAACCCTGAGACCATGACCCAAACCAAGGCTTAACCCACTGAGCAACCCAGGTGCCCTGGCTGTTTATTTTTAATTTGAGTTATTTTGGAATTTTACAGGTGGTCCTGCTTTCCCTTTTCTGCACCTCGTTATGACTCAGTGTCACATTGAATGACATCCGTCTTTGCACAAACATAGGATGAAATTACACATCTAAAAAGCTCATTTTATCCCAAGAGGAAAAAAAGTAAAAATAAAAATTCACTTCTATTAGTGGCTGAATTTATTTCAAAAAGCTACAGATGAAGGGCAGAGCTATTTCCCTAGCATGGAACTAAGAGCCACAGGAGCAACGTTGCCATTTACTACGTTACCACTGAGCATAGGTTGATAACCATGCCATCTATGCAAAACCGAAATGATTCAAGCACAGGCTGCTGAGAGTGCTAAGATTCCTGTAAGTGAATGCCTGGAGGTTACGTGTAGGTCATACTTCAGCATTGTCATTCTCAGGCAGTGGTAGTGGCCAAACCAGACATTTTAAGGTAGTTCTTAAATTCATTCTAAGATAGTTTGTAAATTCATAGTACTTGGATTTGTTTTGCATTTTGTCATACATCTTGAAAAAAAAGTTACCTCAATTTTTTAAAAATACCTCTTGTGACAGCTTGTGACAACATTTCTAGGACCTTAGATTATAAGATTTCTTTCTAGTGGCGTTATGGAAACATTGAAACAATTGTGTTGTATCAATTAAAATGATTGTACCTGGATTTTGAATTGAATAAGGTTTCTGTTCTGTACTGTAATCCGTCTGAAGAAATGCGACCCTTGTTGTTGAGTCTCTGATCAAAATGAAATAGTTTACTAACTGAAGCAAAGGAATAGAAGAAAATATAACTTGAGTTAAAATCATTAACATTTTTCTTGGATCCAGATCTTTATCTGTAGTTGAAAGGCAAAAGAATGAATCTTTTGTTTTATTTTTTTAAAAGATTTTATTTATTCATTTGAGAGAGAGAGAGAGAGAAAGAGATAGCAACAGAGCACAAGTGGGGAGGAAAAGGAGAAGCAGGCTCCTGGCCGAGCATGGAGCTGGACGCAGGGCTAGATCCCAGCACCCTGGGATCATGACCTGAGCTGAAGGCAGAGGCTTAACTGCCTGAATGACTCAGGCATCCTAAGAATAAATCTTAAAAAAAAAAAAAAAGTCAAATAGAGAACAGCAAATAAGAAGTACTCTATTTACTAAATTCTAACTGTGAACATTTGCTAACTTTTAGAAAGACATTCCTGAAACTAAAATGAATTTTTAAATAGGTGTTCAGGTTTAATATAGCAATGGTTTTTTGTTTCATTTTTGTTTCAAAAAACTTTTTTTCAAATAAATAGAAAGGTAGGAACAATCCTAATATGACTTAAACAAAGAGACAATGTTCAATCTATCTTAACTGTGTACAAAGCTGGTTTGATTAACTGTACTAAATTCCTGTTAAGATTTATAGTTAAACCTCTATTCATTAATTCTCCATTAAGAGACCATTCAAATAAGTAAAAAAAAAAAAAAAAAAAAAAAAAAGCAGTATATATACTTGGTCTTTGACATACTCTAAGACAATATTAGCAATTGGCTCATTAGATTACATGGACAAATATTTGCAATTTATTTGAAGAAAGACAATTTGAAATTAGCTATCTCATCTAGGGAAAACAGAGTTGTTCTCATTTCCTCAGATCATTACCTATTTTAAGTGAAGAGATAATCAACATTAGAAAGTAAAGTGTCTCTCTTACTAGAGGGTTATGCATGAAAGCTGGATGATTCTTGGGCACTTCTTGGACTACAGATAATACTTTGTGTGTGTGTGTGTGTAGCTGAGTTTATAAAAATGAGAACTAATCTATAAGAAAAAGTAGAGTTTATTTTGTGCTATTTTCTGAAATACTGATGAAACATGAATGAGCCTATTTAGAGATGCCTAGATTCTATTATTCAGAGCTTCCTATGGATATGGGCACCTGTTTCTGAAAGTTCTTCTGAAGTTCTGTGTTAACACCTTAGGACAATCAAAGCCTTGATCTGACTGATTGCTGCTCTGAATACATTCAACCAAAATCAAGTTAGAAAATGCTTCAATACACCATAACAGCAAGGACCTTATTATAGTCCATAAACATAGTGGAAATGTCACTTATTTAGTTCAATATGACATAATCTTGCTGTTGAATATTGTGAGGTTAAGTCTAGCTGCCGTAATGCATGTATTATAGGATTACTGTCATTTTGCAGCCAGACTCCCTGAGATTGAACCCTGACTTTACCACTTACCGCTAGATTAGTTTGACCTCTGAATCTGCTACTTACTGCTAAGTGACCCTGGACAAATTATCTTCTGTCCACATTTTCTGGCTCTGTAAAAGGGAGATGATATTAACCTCATGCATGCTGTTGTATTGGAAGGTTATATATTGTTATGTAGAAATTCTTAGTTCACACTGGCATATGTTAAGTACGTGATACATATTAATTATAATTATTTCTATTGTCAACAATGCCTTGTTATTTTGGTTTAAAATTTAAGTTGAACCCTTAAGAAAAATTATTCAATGTTCAACAACTGAACCTACATTTTGATTAAGCACTTTGTCTAAAATGTGTAGGATTTGGAATTTTCCAACAAATCACAGACATCTATTCAGTAACACAAATTTTATCAGATATTAAGAGCAAAAATATGTATAAATTAAAAGCACTTTGCACTTACCTATATGCCCTAGAGATAATCACTAACATTTGTAAGACTCAGCTAGCTAGAAGATGAGAAGGATATTTTCTCTTTCAGAAAATCAGGATTATTATAAATATCAAATGATCAAATACACAGGCAAACCTTTTGGAAAATAATAAATTGCTAAACCATGGTATCATTTCAAAGACACTCTTCTTCCATTTATAAATTTGTCTCTTTCCTAAATATGCACATTTACTTTTTAATATTTATAAAATTTGTAATAATCATTGAGACTAAAAATAAAACAATGAGGAAAAGACTGCTTTGTTTTTAAATGATTATGTGTGCCATTTTTAGCCTTCCACCCAAGTCATGTCATCTCCTCCCTAAAGAATCTTTGGACTAGTTGAAGAGATTGACATGTTGAAGAATGATTAGAAGGTATTGTGACAAGGAAAGTAAGATAAGCACATGCAAATTACATCTGTAGATGTAGGTGATTCAATAAAACCCTCAGAGAGTTCATGACACTTAATCTGGGTTTTGATGGATTAATAGAGTTTGCCATTTGGACAAGTGGAAGAAAGCATATGGAATAGGGATCTGTATGCACAAAGCTATGGAGGTATGAAAGGGCACAGCAGGTGCCATAACTATAAGAAATTAAGCATGGCATAAATAAAGAGTGAATGATGGAATGAGGGAATCATGGAAGATGGGACTAGACTGAAAGGTATTTCTAAAACCTGCTAGACAGATTGTCCTTTATAGACCGTGGAGGCTTCCTACAGTTACCACTTAGCTGTGGTTGCTTGGCTGATTCTGATGGGTGTCCACAGGGTCAGAGTAAAACCTTTGCAGATCTTAATTCCTGAATGGCCTCCATTATTTCCCCGTATGCAATTAACAGTAAAAATGAGAGTGTAGAATTAGTATAAAGAATTTCAGTGAAGTTCTGCCTCCCCCCATGATATCTGCTTTGATTTAATTCTTTCTGAAAAATTAAAAATGCAGAAATTTTTAACTTTTTTATTTTTTAATTTTTATTGTGTTGATACCTCTAGTTTCCTAGGTTGTAAAGTGCATGGTTTATCTCAGGTAATAAATTATTAGTATTTCATGTAATGGCTTGTGGATGCATTCACATCTTATAGCCTGCCTACTTAGTGAGAATGAAGACTGGTATGATTTTGTATCCCAAACTGGGGAATAAGAAATCCCTAAAAAAGAGGGAGAAAAAAGGGAATATTTTGATCATAAGGACTTACATAGATGTGGAAGTTTTCCTTCTAGCCTCCAAGCACAGAAAACACAATTTAATTGCCACACTATATCAGATTGCTAACTTATAAATGTTTGCATTAAGTTTCTTGGAAATAACATTTTTTTCTTTAAAATTCTTATGCGTCTTGAGTTCCGTTCCAGTACAAATGACAAACACTGTTCATCCATCAAAACCCAGATTAAGTATCATAAATCAATCACTGTTTCAATTTAAAAATAATATTTTCAAATACCTACTGCTTGGAAAATGAATGTGTTTAGAAAGAAACTGCTACTTCTCCAGTGACAATGAACAGCCTACAGCGGGTCACCCAATACATGGACTTCCGCCTGGTGAGCAAAGAGTTAACCAAAGCTAATTTGACTTTCTCTTTATTGAAACGAAATTGCTGATGAACTTCTGGTTTCAGTTGTGGCTGTAATAGTCTTTTTACAGCAAATGAGAGAGAATAATCTGAATCTAACACTTTTGTCCTTCCAGTGTTATTGGTATGTTAAAATGTCAAAGGAGAAATTCAGCTGCTAGTGACTCATATGCAGACTACAAATGAATATTAACTAGTGTATATAATTTTAGAAAATTGTAATGTATAGGCTGTTGTGTTTAATGTTTCAAGCTTTTAATACATCTTCCTTGTTAGGATACTGTTTTAGATTCTTATTTCTTATAATTACTATAGGAAAAGAAAATTTCCTGGCAAAATATCAATAACGTAATCACTATTCATTTTAATAGGTAAAGTTATGCTAAACTTACAGAACTATTTTATCATATTTTCAAAAAGATCTAAATTGTCATTTGACTTACAAGCATGAAGTAATAAATATATCTTTCCATTTCCAAAAATGTGCTTAGTTCAAAAAGGTGTAAGAAGAAAAAAGAAAAGAATACATAAATTCCAGATACATTTGGAAAATAAAGTTCAGAATTATTTGCCCAAAGTAACTTACCTGGTAACCTGTCTGACTCTCAGGCCCAAAATCTTAGTCACTGTTCTCTGCTGACTTCTCAAAATAGGTTGAATTTCCCGAAAAGTAAATGACTGTAGTCTCTAACCATTTAGAATGAAATAATAGCTCCAAAATAAAACACCTACATTTCCCATTATGCCTGCTCATAGAAAGGAATAACTCTAAATATAACAGCAGACTACCAACAGTTGAAAAAAATTGTTACCTCTGTTGCTACATTTTAATTTCACTTATCATTCAATAAATCTCTACAAGATTGCCCCTCACCATTTTTTCCCTACTAGGGGAAATGGTGTTAGGCAATGGTGATTCAAAGACAAATATTTAAGGGCTCTGCCTTCCTTCTTCTTTTTGGTCTACAAATAACTCTTTGTGGAGGTTCCTGTGGTGTGTTAGGAAATGAGAATGTGTTTATCTGGTGCTTAGGGACTGAAGTGTTGGGTAGCATTTAAGTTGGAGCAGTGAGTAAGTGCATAAAAACTCCAGGAAAGTTCAGAAGATCATTTACAAATCAGGCCTCTTAGGCTTCATGTTAAGATGTGTTTGCATTCCCTCATCATAAATTAAATGAAAGCAGCATGGCTCAAATTTTACTGGTTAGGAGAGGCAATCTGGAACTTAATTTTTATTATGTAGTTCAAAATATGAGTGATTCCAAACTGATAAATGTATATTAACTTGCTGAAATAGATTTACATTTATATTAGTCATTGTTTGAAAGTGTCTAAAATGCTTCACTATATTTAAAATGACATACTAGGGGCGCCTGGGTGGCTCAGTGGGTTAAAGCCTCTGCCTTCGGCTCAGGTCATGATCCCAGGGTCCTGGGCTCGAGCCCCACATCGGGCTCTCTGCTTCGCGGGGAGCCTACTTCCTCCTCTCTCTCTCTGCCTGCCTCTCTGCCTACTTGTGATCTCTGTCAGTCAAATAAATAAATAAAATCTTTAAAAAATAAAATAAAATGACATACTAAAATAAATATTTTTAATAGGGCTATAGTGGATTTGTGGGTGACAACTGAGTAATTTTGCTCATCCTTCACCTTATATTATGCTCAACACTGATTAAAGTATTTAAAGGTTCTTATAAAAAATTACATGTAACCAAATACCTGCCACATAGTGTAATAATTGAAAGATAATTATTATTCTGTTATTTTCTTATATTAGCTTATAGCTTTATTAGAAAGCAAGCCTATAGTGTATTCATATATACTTTATTGCATTAATATCCTTCTATAATACATTCATAACACTATCACTCCAAAAGTGTTAGTATGTAAAAAATTCATTTACTTCTATGATCAGGTCTTGATTTCTTTTGTCAAAGTAAAAGTACCGGCTTACTGTCAGAGATCATAAACAAATAGTGTATATCTAAATAGTAAATCAAATTAATCAAGATTATGGGCTATATATTTTCACATAACTTTATTTCAGAAAATAAAAACAACTTGAAGTCAAGATTCATGGAGTATTTTTGAATTGACAGCTGACCCCTTGGTTATTTCATTTTGATAATTTTCAGCCATACAACTTGCTTATAAGACTAAAAACCTGTCAAGTAAATCATAGGAATTGAACAAAATATATTGTAACTTAAAAATGAAAAGAAAATTGTAAATAGAAATGTTTGAGTTTTTGAATTGAGTTTATGTTGAATTGATGCACTATTCCTTTTTAATCAAGTCTCACACTTCCCTTGAAATATATTTATTTATTATTTATTTTTTTTTAAGAAAGAGAGAAAGAGAAATGCATGATGGGGAGAGGGGCGCAGGGAGAGGGATGGAGAGGAAAAAAATGCATGATGGGGGGAAGGGTAGAGGAAGAGGGAGGAACAGAGTCTTAAGCAGGCTCCACACCTAGTGCAGAGCCCAATGACCCTGAGATCATGAGCTGAGCAGAAATCAAGAGTTGGATGCTTAATCACCTAGCCACCCAGGCGCCCCTTCTTTGAAATATTTATTTTTCCTCAAGTCTTATTAGGTACCAAAGCAAACATCTACTTTTGTTAAGGAAAGTGACATGTTTCATTCCCCTGGATGAACTTTTTGAACACAGTCATTTTATCTTTTTGTGTTAAGTTTATATATTTTAAAACAACTGTTACCTCGTAGAAATAATTTATTAAATTTTGTTTGCAGTAACAAATGCTTTTTTTCTGAGTGATTTAAAGTACTCAACTTGTATGTGGAACACATATAAACATAGTTATTTTAAAATGCTTTCTAGAATTATAGATAATGTGATATTTTATAATGTAAACTTCTAACAGGTAGGAAGCTTAAATAAGTTGAAAAAAAGAAACTTTTTCTAAAATATTTACCTAACTAAAGCTAAAAAAGAAAGTGCTTTTTTTTTCTTTTCTTTTCTTTTCTTTTTTTTTTTTCCCCCCTGTTTAGGAACTGTTTTCATTAGGATCAAGACTATTAAGAAAATAAGAAAAGAAAAAAAAAAAAAAAGACACTTAGGTGCCCCTGGGTGGCACAGTCAGTTAAGATGAAAACTCTTATTGGCTTGGATCATGGCATCTAGACCTGTGTAGGGTTCCTTGCGCAGAGTCAGTTTGAGATTCTCTCTCTCCCTTTCCCTTCTTCCCTCCCCCTGCATGCTCGCTCGCTCTCTCTCCTCTCTCAAAATAAATATATCTTAAAAAAAACAAAAGACATCCAAAAGAACAGTGGTTTTAAGCAGTTAGAGGATTATTTCTCTCACACAGTCAACCAAGGACAATCATGGTGCCCTCATAATGAGCAACAAACTCTGCTTTCCTTCTTCCTTCTTTTCTCAGAGAGAAAAACCATTCTATAATTTCCCAAGCAGATTTCCTGTAGGTTTCATTGATCAATATTGAGTCACAAATTTTTGTCTTGGTTACAGAGTCTTTTAGTTTTGTCACTAATAGAATTCACTAATGTGAAATGTGCTCTACCAGAAAAGAAGATATTTGAGAAAGTCTGCTTGGGTGACATCCAAGAGTATTTATCATAATTAGGTTACACAATTAAAGAAAAAATAAATATAGATAAGATGTATACTTATTTATTTTAAAAATATTTCTCTAGAAAGCTCATCTGGCAGTTAATTAAAAAATGGAAATGTTTTACTTTTTTGATGTTGGGTTTCTAATAAACACAAATTCTTTGTGGCTTTATATTACTGTAGTAGTGCTTTTCCTAAATCTTATTAATAAATAACAGTATATAGTTTCCACATATAATAATAAAAACAAAATGTGAATAATCTGTAATACCTGAAAAAATGTCTCTCTTATGAAATCACTATTTAATTTGGTCAAATATTCTATAACCTATTCACATTAGAATAATAATATTTTTCCTTTTTACATTCATGGGTGTAATTTTAATTTTCTTCTTTGTGCTTTTTTCTATAATTTCTAAATTTTGTAAAATACACTATCTTTAAATACATATAATTTGCATTTTGTGTAAAAATACATATTAATTAACTTATAAAAGTATTTAAAAACAGGTGGGAAAATATAACAATATAATTAGTGGTTATTCTTTGGGTGATGATGTTATGAGTAATTTTTTTTTATTCTGGCTTTTTCAATTTTTCTAATTTTAAAAATTATTTTTATTAAAACTAAATTGTACTTAATTTTTAAAATAATCTAAATCAATTTAAAATGGTGCTGGAACAATTAGACATCCATGTATGAAAATATGATCTCAGTCTTCTCATCATACTTTATACAAACATTAGCTCAAGGGGCGCCTGGGTGACTCAGTGGGTTAAAGCCTCTGCCTTCAGCTAGGGTCATGATCCCAGCGTCCTGGGATCAAGCCCCCACAGCATCAGGCTCTCTGCTCAGCAGGGAGCCTGCTTCCTCCTCTCTCTCTGCCTGCCTCTCTGCCTACTCTCTCTGTGTCAAATAAATAAAATCTTAAAAAAAAAATTAGCTCAAAACGGATCATAAACTGAATGTAAACACAGAACTAGAAAACTTTTAAAAGAAGCCATAAGAGAAAGTTTCTCATCCACATTTTTTTGTTCGATTTTACAGGCATTGATAGTAATTTTCGATATAACAAAATTATTTTGCAAATTTTATAGAGAAAAAGAGCAAATATAAGGAACTTAAAAATCTCAAATAGAAGGTTTAAGGGAAAGAAAAAAATCATAATATTAAAAAAAATCTTCAAATATAGGCCAAGTAGTTTGGTTTTTCTCTTCAGCCAAACCTTAATATTGCTGACCCCTGATTTTGAACTAAAAATGTTTGAATGGAAAACAAAACAAAACCAAAAAAAGGCAGTCTTCCTACTTTTAGTCATTAAATACTTTAACACCATTTCAGGAATAGTTCTTTTCATCAAAACTATAAAAAGACATTATTTCATAGGCAGGAGGGAAACATGCATATCCCTGCGATTCACAGTTGATACTGACAATATGCTCCCCATTCCCACCATGGAGGCTTGAGGTTTTCTTTTTTAAAGAAAAAAAGTCGTATACGTAAAATGATTTTTCATTTCTTAGAATCCCACACTCTAAAATTTTAGAAGAGTAGCAATAATGTTTCACCAAGTTTTACCCAAGTTCTATTAATTTCAACTATTAATCTTTTCGTGTGCAGTGCTTTTGAACCTTAGCTCCATAACGAAATCACCTAGAGAGCTTACAAAACACTGTAGTCTGTGTCACATCCCCAGAGATTCCACTTAATTATTCTAGTAAATGACCTAGGAGTTACAATTTTTAGAAACTCACCCGGTTATTCTAATATGAAGCCAAGGCTGAGAATTACTGTTACAAAACCCGTTTTTAGACCGCATGCTTTTTAAGACAAATATTAAAAAATAGAAGAAAGTGTTACAAAAATGAATCCCATTGCAAATCATGACAATGAGACGATTTGAACTGGTTTGTGGCATAAATGCTAGGATTCATGCGGTATCTCCAAATGCCCCAATGCATTGGTGGGAAAAAACCTCAGGTATATAAAGTGTACTTTTTTTTTTGGTAATAGAAAATGTCATGTTTATTTAAAATATTTTGCATAACTACGATCACCAACATCAATAACAAAAATTCTTCGTTAAAAAGTGAACTAAGAACCTTCCCAAATTGGGGGCGCCTGGGAGGCTCAGTGGGTTAAAGCCTCTGCCTTTGGCTCAGGTCATGATCCCAGGATGCTGGGATCGAGCCCCGCATCGGGCTCTCTGCTAAGCAGGGAACCTGCTTCCCCCCATCTCTGCCTGCCTCTCTGCCTACTTGTGATCTCTGTCTGTCACATAAATAAATAAAATCTTAAAAAAAAAATTAAAAACAAAAAAACAAAAAAGAACCTTCCCAAATTGCATTTGATTCTTAAAAATCTGTTTTTAGTGAATACCTTGATGGCACTTCACTCACATCAAATAACATTTCTAACTGCCCACAAAACATGGACCCATCCACCAGGGATTCAGTCTTACCACTTCATGTTTCAAAGAGCTCACTGGGAAGATTTATTTTATTTATTTTATTTTTCAGTATAGTCAACACACAATGTTACATCAGCGTCCAGTGTCCAACTTAGTGATTTGACAGTTTCGTGCATTAAACTACATTCACCGCAAGTGTAGCTACCATCTGTACCTCTGCCTGTCACATCACTATTACAGTATCATTGACTGTATTCCTTCCTTTATGCTTTTCATCCCTGTGACTAACTCATCCCATAACTGGAGGCCTGCATCTCCTTCTCCCCTTCACTCATTTTGCCCAAGCCCTCGCCCTCCTTCCCTCTGGTGAACTATCAGTTTGTTCTCTGCATTTATAGGTTTGATTGTATTTTCCTTTATTTATTTATTTGTTAGTTTGTTTAGATTCCCCTTATGAGTGAAATCATGTGGTATTTGTCTTTCTCTGACTGACTTATTTCACTTAGCATAATACCTCTCGGTTCATCATATTGTCTCAAGTGGCCCAATCTCATCCTTTCTTATGGTTGCATAATACTTCCTTATCCTTATCCATTCATCTATTGATAGACATTTAGGTTGTTTTCATATCTTGGCTATTGTAAATAATGCTGTAGTAAACATAAGGGTACCTATATCTTTTCAAATTGGTGTTTTTGTTTCTGTGGGTAAATACACAATAGTAGAATTATCGGATCATATGGTATATATATGTATTTTTTAATTTTATTTATTTATTTGAGAGAGAGAGAGAGAGAGAGAGGGAGAGAGATCACAAGTAGGCAGAGAGGCAGGCAGAGAGAGAAGGGGAAGCAGGCTCCCTGTGGAGCAGAGAATCTGATGCAGGGCTCGATCCCAGAACCCTGAGATCTTGACCTGAGCCAGCGAAGGCAGAGGCTTAACCCACTGATCCACCCAGGCGCCCTGATGTATCTATTTTTAACTTTTAAAGGAACCTCCGCGCTGTTTTCCACAGTGGCTCTGTCAAGTTACATTCCCACTGATAGGGCACAAGGATTCCTTTTTTTTCCATATTTTCACCAACATTTGGTATTTCTTGTCATTTTGATTTTAGCCATTCTAACTAATGTAAGGTGATATTTTATTGCACATGAAAAGATGCTCAACATCACTAATCATCAGGGAAATGCAATTCAAAACCACAGTGAGATATCAAGTGTGCTTTTATGTTACCCCCTAACTCATTAAAATGGTCACTTTCACAAATCTGACTGTATTTTATGTGTTTTGGATAAAGTGTCACATAAACAATATTTTTTCCTTTCTCATATTTATTTACATATCTATATCTTATATCCATCTACATCCATATCTGTATCTACTAGTTAAAAGTATGCCAAAATGATAACATGATTCTATTCATATTGTTTTAGTCAGAATGCTATTTAACTAGAATAAATAATGGATTGCAGTTCTTGTTCTATAACTGCAATTGGAACATAATTTGATGAAAGTTACTTAAGACTTAATGCAATAATACACTGAGGTTTTGGATGAGGGCAACAAGTGAGTTCTAATAATGGTTAAAAAATTATAAAATAACATTTATTCCCCTGTGATTTAATAATTTGTATTTATTTTTTGAAGGCAATATATATTGAATTGACCAAAAGATCAATAAATTTTGGCCTATACATTAAATAAAGTTCACAAAGTTGAACAAAAGTGAAGAACAATAATTATTCCTTCATGAGTCTATGATAACGATATAGCGAACTGAGAAATTGTGCTAGAAAAGTTGTACTTAAATCATATCATTAATTGAATTTATTCTGGAAATGTCTGCAGGTACAACTCTAAACTAGGTTAAATGTCATTTTACCACATTGTTAACTTTGAGTATGTCACATTAACTACCCAGTGAAATATTTGGTTTTAATTTCCAAAATGGGCAAAATAACCCTGCATTAGTTGTCATTGTCAGAGAAAAAAAAATAACTGAATTCTTCTATTATAATACCGAAAATGCGTTTGTTTTTTTTTTAAAGACTTTATTCACCCATTTGACAGGGCAAGTAGGCAGAGAGGCAGTCAGAGAGAGAGGAGGAAGCAGGCTCCCTGCTGAGCAAAGAGCCCGATTCGGGGCTCAATCCCAGGACCCTGGGATCATGACCTGAGCCAAAGGCAGAGGCTTTAACCCACTGAGCCACCCAGGTGCCCCCCGAAAATGCGTTTTTAAAATGAATATTATGCAAGAATACATTTCCATATTCCATTAATTGCAAACATTTATACAAATATGCCTACAGATTAGTATTACTCTTGCAAAACCAGACAGAATTTGTTGGGGCTGTTCATTTCCAGTAAATTTTTGGATTCCAATTTGGAAGTACATCAAATATATTAAGGAAAATATGAGAGATTTTATGATCAGTTTTTCATATTTATTTTTTCCTCAACTCTCATTTATTTTGTAGACTTTTTGGATGCAGATTATTTACTATACATTGCTCTTTTAAATAATCAAAAAAGATATTATCATCTTTGTACAAAATAACTTTTAACCCATTAAAATGCTGTAACACAGTATAGTCATTATACTCATTGTACTATTAGAAAAGAGAATTAGAAAAGAGTTTTGATTTTTTTCAAATCTTTTATGTTTTTACTTAATTCTTAAAATGCATTTTTATTTTTCCTCTCTTGGGCTTCTTTTTATACCTTCCTCTTCCAAGAACTTGCATTCTCTCTTCTGTTCCTCTCTCTCCTTGCTTTTTTCCACCATAGTGCCACCAAGGAGAAATTGCCAGTATCCCAAGGAGGAAGTTTTATTCAGCTCAGTTGTCTCAAAGTTTGATAAGAAGCTTTAATAAACTGTGCAGCAAAGTTAAAATTAAGTTGTTTAATTATAGCTGGTGTGTCTGTGCAGAGCTGTAGTTGGGTAGCTTTTGACGCACTGTGTTAGGGATGAAGTAGTATACAGGGTACTCTGGAAATAGGATGCATTCGATTTCTTGTCAATTTAAAAGTTCCAGGTATTTTTGCTCATAAAAATCAGTATTTTTTTTTTTTTTTTGGATCGGTTATGTTTCCTACCAAGTGGCTTGTAACTCAACAGAATGTCCAAATTGTTTTCTCTGCATTCAAGGTTAGAAACTCAGAGTCACTGTTGTGGGCTCCGGGCTGGTGGTGAAAGCAATTCCGGAAGGCAGCTTGTATCTTTTGACCTTCTTTGCTCTGTGGTATCTGCTCATCTGATGACTTTACCATTCCTAGCTGTTATCAGTTGTAACATTATATGTGTGTTATTACAGTAAAAATGCTTAAGTATGAAATCTATGAAAAATTTGTTGAGAATATTCTATCGTGTATCTGGTGACTGATGGACTCCATTGCCTTTTCAGTTTGGCATCCCCTGCTGTATTTTGCGATTTGTAATTGCAGCCTGTGGGTTTAGCTGTTAATGAGATTGAATATGGCATCCTTAAACAGCATAAAAAGCACATTTCATAGTTGCATTGTACCTGTTTCAGTGAAATTGACTAGACTCATTCTTTGTACTATTCCTATGTGTTTAGGCAAAGAAGAGATAACATTGTATTTCTTTGAATACATAGAAATTTCTAAGCTGATCATCCATTTTAAGCAGGATTTCAATCCATCAAGTAGATGAATCCCCTTTATACTTTTGCCTCTGCATCCTGAATTTTCAGACAGGCAGTGATTATTGGAAAAGCGTCACTGTATTTAACTAATGTACAAATGAATGAATTTCATGTGTTGGTACTGGTTTTGCCTTCTGAAAAATTATAGAAATATACTTCCTTGGCCATCTAATAATCACATGAATACATGAAGGCATTTATTATATCTTCTGCTTTCCAAGACCAACATTTACTCTTAAACATACACCTTCCATACATTGTATATTATTACATGGGCTTTAGGGGGGCATTTTTAGTAATTATGCAGTCATTGTAAAATTTCTCTGTAGAGAGAATATTTCTCTTTAAAGCAAAACTGTACAAATACTCAGGGTTTAGAATACAATATATAGTAAGTATAGTAAAGCACAGAGAAGAAAAAAAATATTACCTATGATTTCATCATCCTGTGATAACCATAATTATTTGTATTGACACCTAAAGTTTTCACTTTTAAAATTTTCATACAGAGGTGCTTGGGTGCCTCAGTCAGTTAAGCATCTGCCTTTGGATCTGGTCATGATCCCAGGGTCCTGGGATCGAGCCCCAACCATTGTGTTTACTGCTCAATGGGGAGCCTGCTTCTCCCTTTCCCTCTGCAGCTCCCCCTGCTTGCACTCTCTCTCTCTCTCTCTCTGTCAAATAAATAAATAAAATCTTAAAAAAAAAAAAAAAACAAACATACACAACTATAGTTGTCGGGTTCCCAGGAAGCAGAGTCAGAGATTTGAGAGTGGGAAGTTTATTGCGAAGTATTCTTAGTAATATCACCTGTCAGAGGTGAAGGAAGCAGGGCTGGGCAGAGAGGGAAGCTGACCTGGAATGAACTTGAAACAGAAGCCTCAGTAATAGTTTGAGGAACTGTGGAGCTTAAATGGCTCACAAGGATTCAGCCCAGTGAGGCAAGGGGACCAAGACTTTGCTCTGGTGCGTTGATTGGGTTTTGAATATGGACTGGCTCTAGGAATGGGATGTAACTGCCACTTAGGCAGCTGCCTTTCAGAGAAAGCAGCATCTGCAGAGCGACTGACCTGTGGCCATCTTTACCTAACACCTCACAGATGGGTAGGTGCCAGTGTCCTAAAGAGGAGCTAGCAGCCTCACCAACTACACATGCACACAAAAATATTGAGCATTTTGAGGATCATAATTCATACTCTTCTTTGAAAGTTTGCAAATCTAAAAATGATTTCTGTGATCTTATGTATTTAAAATTTCAGGCCACGATAGATCCTCCTGCTGTCCTTGTGTAACTTGAATGCGTTTTGAGCTTTTATGATCTGTTTTTCTGAAGATTCTGTACAAGTAATGATCATTTCGTGTTTTCAAAAATCTAATGGGCAACCCAATATAAATTATGAGATCTTTTTCATAAAACGCAAAGGATGTTTTTAGCTACTACCTAATATGTCTTTTGGGCCTTCTCAAATTAAGATGCAAGCTTTAGGGCTCTATTTTATAGTCCTGATTAAATAGGATTGAAACCCATTATTTTTGATCCAATTTATTACATTATAGTCATTAACTGATTGAGTTCATTTTGTAACCTAAATATGTGACTGTCCAAAGTCTGTACTTGAATGGGCTTCAGTCTTGGCCGTGAGATTTAAAATATGGTTCTTGGAGCTTGAGCTGGGCAAAGGTAGGGTCCGTCAATGAGATGCAGTGTGTGGACCCATAAGATCTAAATGAGGGCCCAATCATGTAAGAGAAGAGAAATATACAAAGAAAAACAATCACAAAAAATACCATCTTCCTTAGTTTTTGGCTTTATTATGTAAATATTATATGCAAGATTCTAATAGTAGATATAGTCTGTCATTGTATCAATAAATGCAAATTTTGGTACTTCTGCATCTATTTGGAAATTTGGTTACCTTAGGAATGGTGTGAACTGATCTTCTTGGAAACATCCATGAATTCTCATTTTTTAAAGAAGCTGTAAGGTTTATCAAGGTGTGAATTCATTGTTTTCTTCAGGAACTTTTGAGACATCTATAACCAAATTACCAGACAGGACTGTCACTTTGCAGGGTCACAATCTACTTCAGGGACTCTAGTTTGGTTTTGGGAATTTTGACAGGGATTGGCACAGAAATATGGTTTTTTTTGTTACTGTTTTTTAAGGCTAAGTAACAAGGAGTTCAAATTATATTAATAAAGGCCCTATGGATCTCATCTTAGCCCCATTTTGCTATTCTTATCTTCAAGTACAAAATATATTTTTCTAGACCCATATTTCTATAGTTGGCTGTAAACCTTCATGATCTGATTCCAGTTATCTTAGAGGCAATTATGAAAAGCCATCGGCATAGATTTTCAAAAATATAATGTAAAATAGAATAAGCCAAACACAAATGACTCTAAGACATATACTTTATTGAGAGAAGCTGTATCAGCAACTTAGTTGCCAAGAGTTTCCAAGAACCCTGCAAAGCTACTCACAGATCTTCCAGAGGCTGAGAAAACCAGGGGTTAGCATTAGACTCCAGACTTCCACAGTTTGCTTCAGCCCCTTGTGGATGGTAATGAGAGAGCAATGTTTGTTTTAAGGATCAGGATGCTTCTTTGCAAAGGCCCTAAATGGGGCTCACCTCATTTAGCACGCTTATATTTCAAGCATATCCTTGAAGCATAACATGTAATTAGGTGAACTTCAGAATGGAAATAGTGAATTTATGAATGAAAACTTATGTTCATCCTCTTTCTTAATTATTTTACCTCTATATAAGCGACTTATAAAAATTTATTGCCACTTTGGTTTGATGCTTCTTTTTTCTGATTACAAGCAATTAAGACATTAGAGTGCAACCTTCAAATAATTTTAAGGAGATTTAACTTTCAAGTGTTTATGTAGAAATATAAAATTAATGAACTATAGATATCTCACACTTTAATTCCCAATAGTTTATTTTCAATTTCTTTGTTAAGTTCACTTACCTTATAAATAGTAGTGGAAGATTTCGCATATCATAAATTAAAGTATATAAATTTAAATTACATTCTAAATTTTATAACTGTTATGTCTGTTTTGCCTTCAGTATCATTTTTAACAGCCCTGAGTATATTCCTAGATCTGTGGCATTGAAATCAATGAATTTATAAAGTTGGACACAATCCTGCCCTTCAGATAGATTTGTGACTTAATTCTACCCTTCTTAATGGTAAATTAGCAGTATGTATGAAAGTCTTAAAAAAAATGTGTCTCACGTTTCATCCTAAGGTTCAAGGTTCTAGATTGGATAAATTACCATGGTTGTACAATGAGCTTACCCAAATGTAGCAGCCATACCTTAAGGTGACTTCTGAGGAGTCCCACGCTTGTGTAATCCCCTCCCCTTGAGTACAGGTGGACACTAATGTGCTCCGGCTAATGATATTTGGAAAAGCGGTAGAATGTCACTCCTGTGAGTAGGGTATGTTTTGTGGCAGCAGTGATAAGTCACTCCTGTGATTACCTTACATCATATGGGACTCCATCTTGGCTGACTGTAGGGAGAATTTTACCAGCCTTAAGGAAGTAAGGTTGTGAGTAACCAGGTAAGCCAGGTTGTGAGAGGGCCTCTGAGCAACACTACAGATAATGCTGACATCCAGTGAAGAAGCAAAGACTTCAGTCCTACAAGAGCAAGGAATGGAATTCTGCCAGCCGCCATGTAAGAGCCTGGAAGAGAACTCTGAACTCCAGAAAGGATGCAGCTGGCTGACATTATGATCAGAGATTTTCGAAAACCTGACATGAGGATCCAACTAAGCTGTGCTCAGACTTCTAACATGTGGATACTGTAGGATTATCAAGTGCTTGTTATTTTAACCTGCTAAGTTTGTGGGTAATGTATTATGCAGCAATAGATAACTAGTATACCAGAATGTTGATTATAGCAGTTTTATATAGTTCAAAAAGAAAGGAAACAAAATGCAAGCAACTGAAAAGTGAAATAATAGTATATACTCTAGCATCTAGCTATATATCAGAGTGTCCAGCTATTAAAGAAATGATATTATAGTTTGTTATGTTTTTAAGTGATTAAAAAGAGGCTGTAAATAGTATGACATAATTTTTTTCTTAGGAAAGGATAATAGAGCTTAAAAATGATTAGGGTGTTAAAAATGATAGAATATACACTAACTTGGAGAATAGGTTTATGGTCATTTAAAATTCCTTTTAGCCTATAAGTATATTTATTTTTTTTAAGGATTTTACTTATTTATTTAATACACAGAGAAAGAGAGCACAAGCAGAGGGAGTGGCAGGCAGAGACAGAGGAAGAAGCAGGCTCTCCACTCGGGAGCCCAGTGTGATGTGGGGCTTGATCCCAGGACCCTGGTATCATGACCTGATGGAAGACACACTTAACGGACTGAGCCATCCAGGCGCCCCTAGCTTATAAATATTTTAAACATTTATATAATAAAAGATTGCCATTTGGGTAAGTACTTGGGAATGGGTTTACTGGATCATATGGTAAGTATATTATTAACTATGCAAGAAACTGGTTAACCATTTCCAGAGCAGCTTTGATATGTTGTGTTTTAATTTTCACCTAGTCCAAGATATTTTTAAAATTTCTCTTATGATTTTCTTTTTGAATCATGTGTAAATGGAACATGCACAATTTTACAGGTATTATTCATCTTTGAATATTTGGGGATATTTCTATATGTCTTTCTGTTACTGATTTCTAATTTAATCTCTTTATGTTCAGAGAAAATATTTTGTATTATTTCATTTCTTTTAAAGTTATTGAAACATTTTATGGTCTAGGATATGATATATCTTGGTAAATCTTCTCTTTGCACCAGAAAACTAAATGTACCTTGCTATTTTGGGGTGGAATTTTCTAATAAAATGTTAAAGTGACTAATAATGTTTCAGCCCAGAACAGTCTTTTCTGTGCCTCATCCTTGCATGGCAACCCACATCTACCTTATATTTGCACAGTATCTAAGGTAAAAATAAAGTGTCTTACGCGGCCTTGTCTGGTAAGAGTCATATGAATCATCTCCATGCAGGAATCAAGGTGCAAATAGATTTCTTGTCCCTATATCAATGGCAAATGAGTTTTTTCTACTGTCAGTTTAAGATGGGTAGGCTAGTTTCTTTATCCCCTTCCAAAGACATCAGTCCTCAATCTGGTGTCAGGTTAGGGACTGGTTGGAGGGAGTGGAATTCCCAGCCTTTCCTTCAGGAAGGGTCATCTCATGCCCTTGTTCAGAAAGCACAGAACCATGTTTTACAGTCCCTTCCAGCAGCAGAAAGCTCTTCCCTTGTATGAGCGTAGGATATGGAGCATGGGCCAATCATTATGGCAGTCCCCGAGCGGTAGTCAGTCAACAACAGCTTGTACTCATGCAGAACCTGGAGCTCACATGTGCTTCCCCGGGTGTTCTCCCTTCATCATCAGATTTTGTCAGGCCTTTCATGAGGCATCAGGCGAGGGCTCTCTTGGGACTCCCTCTGTTCCCTCAGTCTCTTTCGTGTGCAGTGAATGGGGTCCTGGGGAAAGAGCTGGTGAGTGGATATGGAATCATCTTGTTTCTGGTACTCTTATTGGTTCAAAACAATCAGAGGTAGAATTGACAAGGTATCTTGTCTTTCCTTGAAGAGGCTTGTTATTATGGAATGCGGTGCTCCTTGTTGCCTTACAATCTCAGAACTCTCTGATGGATTAAAATGTTTGATTTTACAGATTATATGTCTCATTATTATGGTAGTGACAGTGTTCCCTTGTGGATTTCTATATCCTAAGCATTAGTGAAAATTTATTTCATTTGTTGAAGATTGTTTGATATAAGGAAGAATGGATTTGCCTCTTTTATTATGGCTGCAGAGTACTCTATCATTTGGATATACCATCAGTTCTTTTTTCTTCTTTTTTTTTTTAATACCATCAGTTCTTTAATCAGTGAAATGGTACGAGATGTTATAGGTGTTTTTCAGATCTTTCTTTTTTGTTATAAACAATGCTGTGATTAATTGTTTCATACATTTTCTAATACTTTTATTTAACAGTAATCTACTATGTACTATTGTATTAATTTTTCATTTAAAAACCTCTTGATTTTGAACTTCCATATTTATATATATTATTCTGATCAATAATTTCAGAAAAGTACATGCCCTTTTATCAAATGATCAATCGAATTAAATGGTCATGAGTTTTATATAATGCTGTTTTGTGAACATCAGTCACTCTGATATATTAATTACATGAATATCACAATACTGTAATCAGAACATTACATTTAATTCCATTATATATTTATGAGTAGTTTTATAGAGGATTGCTTGAGGGAAAATCACAAACATAAGTAAATGATTATTTTAGAAAACAGAAGTCACTCTTTTTTTTTCTTTTGTGAAATTTTTTTTTTAAGATATAATTTATTTATTTGAGAAAGAGAGAGAGCATGAGAAAGCAAAAGCAAGGGGGAGGGGCAGAGAGAGAAAGAGAAGTAGGCTTCCCACTGAGCAAGGAGCTCAACGTAGGGCTCCATCCCAGAGAACAAGACCTGAGCAGAAAGCTGACGCTTAACTGACTGAGCGACCCAGGCATCCCAACAAATTCTTTATTTATTTTCCTATCAGCTAAATTTCCTACCTAGCATCACCAGGAGACACAGACAGAGCCTTGTATTAGAATTTAGGGATATTCAACTACCAGTCCAGTACTGTTTCCTCACCTTTTCCTAACACAATTTCTTTTGTACCAAGAATCCTGTTTGTCTTAAGTAAAAATGAAGTTATCTTTAATTCTTGGAGAATTATTGAAGATTCTGAAAATCCTACATAGATAAATATTTTCATCCCTGTGGGAGGAACTGAGAAAACATTCCTTCCTTGGAAACTTTTTTTTTTTTTTCAAGATTTACTTATTTATTTGAGAGAGAGAGAGCAAGCACACGCAATGGGGGAGGGGGCAGAGGGAGGAGAGAATCTCAAGGGGACTCCCCACTGAGTGCAGAGTCTGATTTGAAGTTCAGTCTCAAGATCCTGACATCATGACCTCAACCTAAATCAAGAGTCTGATGCTTAAATGACTGAGCCATACAGGTGTCCCTTCCTTGGAAACTTTTAAAAACATTGAAAAAAACCCAGCATCATAGATAGCCAAGTACACATGCTCAACACTTAGGGGATACCGACTTGGCCAAATACCAACCAACTCAAATGTTATAACAGCGGATTGGAGAAGCAAGCGACTATATAGAAACTTTACTGAACTGTTTATTTGCATGATGAATATTCATTTTTATTGTTCTAAAATGTGAATAGAATATATAGGAATCCTAGAAAACCTTGGAATTATGTCAGCAAATAAGCACAGATATCCTATCTATACATATCTTGCTTAACTCTGTGCTGGGTTCCAGGTTTTAATACAATTTGGAAATAAAACCTAATACACTTGAAACACTAATATAAAAACAATTTCAAGGAATATATACATATTCATATGTATGTATTTATTATGTATACATATATACATGCATATATATATTTATTACACATATATGTATTTAAATATTTGGGTCACAGAGACTAAGTTTAGGCTGGAATGGAAAGTAGACGATGGACAAGTGTGAGTGAAAAAAATGGAATATTTACGGTGTTAGTTTATGGAAAAAGTGTACAACACATTAGTTTTATGATTAGGAAAGTATCATGAGGAAAACATTTAAGAAAGAGCAGTCTGAAAATCAAGACTTGCTGATAAAAAAGGAGCAATAATAAAATGAGGGAGGCCATCTGGCAAATTGTTGTTGGGTAGAAAAAATCCTGGAAACTAAAAGTTTCTTTCTAGAAAGAGATGGCAAAGCTTTGTGCCATTGGGTGTAGAAGGTGAAATAGAAGTTGGAGCACGGTGTCCTGGATGAATGGTAAGGTCACCATCATAACTGAGGTGGCATTTCATGGGTGTTTTAGGAGAATGAGAGTCTCTACATCTCTATGAACTGTATTTTTAAAAAATCCATTTATGAAATGAAACATGAAAAATATAAAGCTGGAATATGTATTTTTATACCTAAAACAAACATTTTAATTTTTATATTTATATCTTATTTTTCTTTTGCATTTACGTTTTCATATGAACATGAGTTGTAATATCCAGGTCTAAAATTTACAATTAATGGTTTCATGTGGTTTTTATTTTACTGAAGGATGCTTATCTTAAAGAGAAGTTTTACATTTTATGGGAATGTTCTAAATTATTCTTGCATATTTTTCCTTTTTTCTAATATCAATATCATATATTTTTGTATTTTTAAAGCACTATTGTAAAATAAATCTGAGCAAAAGGGGGAAGTGTGGGGTATATATTATTTTTGAGGATGTACATATGTAACTTGGAAATAGTAAAAAAGCATTTAGCTGTCCTTTTACTCTAATATAGTAGGGTTCGTTGGTGTATGGGTATCTAAATCTGGGAGAAAGGTGAAGGAAAGGAAAGATATAACATTTTCATTTTTTAAAAACTTTTTTAAGATTTTTAAAAATGTATTTATTTGGGAGAAAGAGAGTGAGTAAGGGAGAGAGCAGGAGGGGAGGGTGAGGCAGAGGAAGAAACAGACTCCCCGCTGAGCAGGGACCCGGATGGATGGATGGATGAATGGATGGATGGATGGAAGGATGTGGGGCTAGATCCCCGGACTCTGGGATCATGACTTGAATTGAAGGCAGATGATTAACCCACTGAGTTACCCAGGCACCCCAACATTTTCATTTTTATTTGAAAAGACATTTTATTTTAAAAAGTTAATGGATAAAAACACTATTTTAAAATAATTGATTTATAGGGGTGCCTGGGTGGCTCAGTGGGTTAAGCCTCTGCCTTCCACTCAGGTCATGTCTCAAGGTCCTGGGATTGAGCAACTGCATCGGGCTCTCTGCTCAGCAGAGAGCCTGCTTCCCCCTCTCTCTCTTCCTGCCTCTCTGCCTGCTTGTGATCTCTCTAACTGTGACAGATAAATAAATAAAATCTTTGAAAAAAAATAACTGATTTACCAAACACCGAACTCAGTATTAGTTAAATGTATTTAGATTTATCCTCAATCAGAACTTAAATTTTTTTCCTGCATAAGTGTTGTCAGGATCTAAATTCCAATCTGTGTGAAGAACACTGTTACTAGGGAGGACTGCCCCATCCATACCACTAATTTAAACCGAAATATGGAGAGCTTCAATTTATCCTAGTTTTTCATGTTTTCTGTTATAGATGCAACTTCACCAAATACTGTATTTTTCTAATCAACCCAATTATTTGTAGGAGCAGAAGGCACACAACAGATGGCATTTACACAGGGAATCTTGACTCATGGCCACGGCAGAGTTCTGGATAATTTAGAGTTGGTTCAGTGGTGGAGAAAGAGATGGGGGAGGGAGGAAAGGCAGAGAAAGGGAACATGAATTAAGGGAGAGAGCTGGAGAGAAAGCCGCTGTTGTCAAATGTCTGGGTCTAGGTGAGGCGCTTGCTTCCAGAGGTATGAGTGCTCTTGGAAGCCGGGATAAGAGGGCTAATTCATTTATCAAGTGTCAAGGGTGTTACAGTAAAAAATGAAAGTGTGATACACTTGTCAGCTGAGTATAGCCAGTGTATTAATATTTAATTAAAAGTGTTTTCCACTCCTCCTTCAGCATTTCATGTCCTGATGAAAGTCCAATGCCTTGAGAAAGTTTTTAAGATTGCTGTGCATTTCCAAAAACTTAACATAGCCATGATCCCTGCTGCATTTTGGTCTCTGCTTTCTGCTGAATTCATTTAACATATTTACCCAGAGGTAGAACCCAGACCTTTGATTTCTAAGGTGCCACAATGCATAAAGTAAACAAATATCACTTACACTTACATATGGCTATTGCATGCTAAATATAGCTAACTTGTTGAAAACATGGAGGGTTTGTATAACACAAGTTCAAACAACTTAAAATTGAGTGTCAGACAACCCCGTTTTTAAAAATAATTTCTATTTCCTTTTCTGCCAAACAAGTGTCCAGACTCAACTCTGTCCCTTCAACACCAGATTGCCATGTATTCCATATATAAAGGATGTTAACGGTAGATTTTATTTTTTTCCCTAGAAAAACTAAAATAACTAATTCTCTCAGCCTCCAAATGAAGAAAATTTTCAGGATATTTTTTTCAAATCAGACTGTTCTCTTCCTAAGATGAAATCTGGTGACATCTGTTTTATTTTCCTTTTTTTTTTTTTTTTTTTTTTTTTTAGAATTGTGAACTGTGTTATAATGGCTAAGAGAGTCAGTCAGCCTGGTATATTATTCTGGTCTCGGTTTAGCAAGGCTAATACTCTTTTGTCCAATCTGTAAAATGGAGATGATAGTAAAATCTGGTTTATAGGGTGGTTATGAGTCTTACATGAGTTAATTCTGGTAAATTACCTACAGTGGTATGTGGTTCAGTGTAAATGCTAAGTAAAAATGATCTGTTCCTAAATCCTGCATGAATATAATTTTTCTGGATACAGAGGAATGTCAGTTATGATAGGAAGGAATGATACAGAGTGAGTTAGGAATAATTGAAACACGGATAACTGATGTTCAGGCTGTTGGCGTTCTGACTGCCATGAGTTGAAATATGCCACCTAAAACTGAATTGGCTATTTCCAGATTAAGTTTAGTGATATATTCTCATGTCAGACTAAAGGAATAGCTAATGTCCAGATATATGTGTGATGATTCTTTCAAGAAAATAGGCATATGAGTGAAAAGAGATTAATTTTTAAGCCCCTCCAAATTGAAGTCTCTCTTTAAGAGATATGTTCAGTGTGCCCATAAAAAGGCTAATTTCTTTCAGTGTATATATATTTAACAAGAACAAATGGGAATTTAGGCAAATTACCTTCACAACCCTTTTGATTTATATCAACCATCTTGGTAACTCATGAACCATTTGGGCTGCAAATAAATGATCCTGGATGATACTCAAAGTTTTTCAATCAGTGTTTTATGACAAACTCTAATAAAAGTTTCTATGTCTAGATTTTTCTTCTATATCTTTTCTTTTTTTTTTAAATGGGCCCTGAGGGTAATGTTAGGGTGATTCTGGTTAGCTCTTTTGGCTGAAGACTATTTGCTGGCACTATTCTCATAGTTTTTTAGATAATCTCTTATTTATAGTCTGGTAAATTGCATGCTTCTTATTACATTTTTCAAAGGATAACTTTTATTATTCTGAGAATTCATTTTTTTGGGCAAATTGTAGTTTTATATGGCTATTGTATGCTAAAATTCTTTGTGGAATGATAAAACTCTAACATCGATAAATATTACAAGTCTTCTATTTTCTTTCCTCCTATTTTGTTTTGTTCAGACTCCTTTATCATGAAAGTACCTCAGTATCACATTTATTAATATTTTTATAAGAAGATAATTCATTAGAAATTATTGCTAAGCATTATGTTTTTTTTAAAAGTATCATTTTTTTTTTCATGCTGAGTGTTTTGACCTAAATTTTGCCCAGAATTCAATTCATATTTTCTTATTTGAACTTTTTTCTGACTTATCATAAAGAAATTTCTTTTAAGAAGTTTAAAGGAATATTTTGGAAAGAAGATTATACTGACTTGCTCTTGATGCATAAAAAACTACCTCAAAACTCAATGGCTTAAAACAATGATCATTTATTCTTCAAATGTCTGTGGCTTAACTGGGCTGGGCTCAGCTCAGTGTTCCGCTGAGCACTTGCTTCAGGCTATTGTGGCTGGGAGACTCTGTCACTGTAATTCTGTGGGCTGCTTGGAGTTCCATATACTTTCTTTTTTCTTGGACCTCCAGAGTAGCCAAAGCCAGCTTTAATCATTGGGATGGCCAAGGAGCAAAAGGACCACCAGAAACCTGCACAGCCTCATAGATTCTATGCCCAGAACAGGCAAACTATCACTTACACTTTATGCTATTTGTCAAATCAAGTCACATGACAGAGCTGAAGTTAAGGGATAGGCATCTCCTCTTGTCAATAACAAAACCACAGAAAGGATGTGGATACAAGAACATGTGGACAATTGAGATCAATGACACAATCTACCAAAAAATTAGTAAGAAAGGAAATAAGAACTTTGTTTTTTGAGCGCTTGTCAGGTGTCAGGTGTTTTTTTCATATTTGTAGCTTTTCACCAATCACTTCTGACTCCTTTCAAATATCCTTGAACATGAGCATGAAGAGTAGAACTTTTTTTTTCCTTTATTTTCTCTGCAGAGAACTCCTCCTGACATTCTTTTGCTCATACATAAATGTGAGAGGATTGGGTGGGGCTAGGTGGGGATAGTGTTAATTCTGGCTTCCCATTATTATGCTTAAATATGCATAATTCCTATTCTGCTGGAAAAGTGGCAGATATTATATATATATCTGTGGTTGTATTTTGAGGATTAGGAAACTAAGCATGGATTCAAACTTGATAACTAAGGAAAATAAAGCTAAGGAAGACTATGTGCAGTATAGTCTCTAATAATTGGTTAAAAACATAAAATTTTCTAGAACTTTATGGATTGTAACATGTATAGTAAGTTATTTAGGAAGTCATGAAAGGGTAGAATAAATCAAGTAGATTAAAAAATTATGAAGATCTAATTTTTTGCCATTTAGAAACGTTTCCAATAGATCTTTATTGAGCATCTGACATACATGTTCTGGGTATACCATGGTGGACATAATAAGCAGTAATAGGACCTCATGGTACTTACATTTTAGTGGGGGAAGACGTATATAAGCAAAAATGAATTTAACTTGGCTGATTATTGCAATGAAGAAAAATAAAAGGTGACGTTAACTAGAGGAAGAAGGCATGTTGTACTGTATGAGTATAGCTTAGAAAAAAGGGAGCAAAGGAGCCATCTGTATATTTCATTGAATAGCTTTTTAGTTAAAAAGGCAAAAAAAAGCAAACACAAGTGAAAAAACACTCACTTTGAGAGTATGGGAATTTGAGTTATTCCAAGAAGTTCTTGTGGCTGGAATGAAGGAAGCAGCAGAAGAAATTGCAAGAGAAAAAGTAAGAGAGATTTTAAGGATATTAAGATAATAATTAACCTTATAGTCAAGGCAAACATTTTGGATCACATTTTTTTTTGGAGAGATGGGAGGCTCTTGGAAGATTTTAAACAGAGGAATCATTTGATTGAGTTGTTTGCAGAACAGACTAAAGAATAGAAATTTGGAGTCAAGCTAGAAAATTCTACCAATGGTCTCATAGATGGTGTCTTTGTAGCAACAGAGATCATGAGAAATGATCAGACTTGGAATATATTTTGGTGTAGGAGTCACAGGATTTGCTGACAGATTTGATGTAAGCTTGGGAAGAAAGGAGCCAGAATGACTTTTTTTTTTTTTTTTTTTTTTTTTTTTTTGTCATGTGCATTTTAAAAAATGGAGGTTGCCTTTTAGAAAAGATGGGGAAGTTGCTGCAGGAGCAGGCATCCAGGGAAGGCCAAGTTTTCTATTGTGCATGTTAAGTCTAAGTTTTCTTGTAGACATCCAAATGTGTCAGCAGACATTTAGATACAAGTACTCATCTAGAGTAAACAGGACAAGTATATAAATTTATATAGTTCATTGTTCAAATTTAAAGAAATACATCTATTTGAGGCCACTTTTAGTAGATGAAAATATTATGCATTAGGGCATGATGGATTGGTCCTCTTCAACATGATCCAAATTATAGTCAAAATTTAAATGACAGCAGAATAATTTTAAGTTAGACAATTTGTACAGATGGTTGAAAATTTATCTGTAGCACATGCTTTTAAAACCAAAATATCATCTCTTATATGGATGCGCTCAAAATGTTAAGCTATGTCTTAACCGAATTCAATTTGACATGTATCAAATACCTGGGTTGTTGGGCTCATAGTCATATTCCTAATTATTTTTCCTATAACTATTGAATATTAAAAAAATTCACTAACCAGGTTATTGATCTTTAAAATATAAATGCTGAAATGTCAAGATGCTCCATTATTCTGTGAATAAAAATGAGACCTTGATATATAGACAGCAATATTTTTTTCTTAATAAAACCTACTTACATATTATAGGAACACAGTCTCAAGGTTCTCTGTATTTTATGCTTTCCCCTCATGGATTATAATCCTTGAGCCCCTGATTGTGGTTTGGTACTAACTCTAGGCTGCTACTCATACACATATCCCACGGTCCTGTGTGGCCACGACGGCTTTTGCTCTGGTGGGCTTTCCTCCATGTTCAGCCGCTCCTGCCATCTGCAGGTACAACCCGGAACTGGAGCAACCTCAGTCCGCTCCTCAGTCTTCGTCGCAGATGCTTAGTTTACTTCGCACCAATGGTTGAAGGATATACCTTTCTTCTCTGAATACTTTCCACTCAGAAGCATCCCAGCTCAGTGTGTTTTAGACCGTGAGTGGTTACTGTTTTTTGTTTGTTTGTTTGTTTGTTTTGTTTTGTTTTGTTTTCCTATCTTTTCTTCGCTCTTGTCTCTCTAAGATACCCCTAAGGAAAGGTATGTTGACATGAAACAACCATGTTGCAATTTCACTCAAAGGCCCCATTCTATTGTAACTGGGTCCGACTGGTTAATTACATCGCTCTGTGTGGGGTGGAGTCACTCCCAGGAAATCTATCTTCCCTTCTTGTAGTATGTCTTCCTTTGGAGCATTAAGCCCTCTCCCCTCTCTACACCCCATGCCAATTTTATTAGCCATTGTGTGAGTGATTGAATTCTCTCTGTGATATTCTGAGCGTCTTTCCAAGAAATCTTACCAGCTTCCATGTAAATCAGTAGATGCAAATAAATTTTAAGAGAAGGTAAAATATGTCTCCTAAGTTCTCCTCACAGACATAATTAAAATTCGGTCTGGCATAGTGGGGACACCCGCCTCTTGCATATTGTGAATGAAAAGATCTCGGCAACTACAGTTCTGATATGCACAGAACGAAGTGTGCAATGTCCATTTCTTTCTAAGGTTAAAAGTACATTAAGTGAAATCAATATAGATTATCATGGCTGTTCATTAAATTTTTATATTAAGATTATAAGAAATCCATGCATAATAAATTAGATAAAATAGAACAGTCATGAATGAAAAAAAAAAGTTATTTTATTATAAAAAATATTTCCTCTGGGAAATCATTTTAGCAACTCCAAGAGGTTTCTGGGACCAAAATTGCCCAGGGACAGAATGGAAAGTAGATTTATATTTGTGTGCCTGCTCTGATAAATTTTTAGAGCCTGACTCTGATGTTATTTTGAGCATTGCAAACTGGGTACAGGCTCTGCAGCAGAGCTGAGGTGCATTGGCTGTGGTTAGCATGAACATGGGAGAGTGGAGGCTCCATCCTATGCATTTTCCACTTTGGTCCGTAGGGGTGAAAATAAGGAAAAGGAATTTCAGTAACAATGAATGGACTTGTAATATCTAATCAGGGTCTATCATCAGCATAAGTGCTGGGACCCTAGGGTCCTTGTGTTCCTTTTTTCAGAACCCCAGGGAGTTTAATAAGCTGTCTTTTACAAACAGCAGCAGAATAGATCAGTCATTTAAAAACATCTCACTCATGTAACCCCAAAAGAAGTAACTGAACAATAAGTAACTAGTCTTAAAAATTTTAAATTGTCATTTTAATTTTTAAAATCAAATATCGTTAAATAAGACATAATTTAAAACATATTATAAAGATTAATACTTAAAAACAAAAATCAGCTTTATAGAAAATTTTAACTTTTGGAGAATTTTCTATTGGACTGAGTAATGTAACAACTAGTAAAATAACCATATGAACAATTCTGTGTTGATTCAAAGAGGGACATATTATTAACTTGTTCCAATAGCTATTAATATTTAAAGATTTTATTTATTTATTTGACAGACAGAGATCACAAGTAGGCAGAGAGGCAGGCAGAGAGAGAGAGGAGGAAGCAGGCTCCCTGCTGAGCAGAGAGCCCGATGCGCGATCCCAGGACCTTGGGATCATGACCTGAGCCGAAGGCAGAGGCTTTAACCCACTGAGTCACCCAGGCACCCCGCTATTAATATTTAAAGTAAGAAAGGATTTGGAACTGAGATTGTCAATGAGATGGGTGGGAGTGTTTGGTGCCTTGATTAAAAATAATTTCAGGGGACGCCTGGGTGGCTCAGTTGGTTAAGCAGCTGCCTTCGGCTCAGGTCATGATCCCAGCGTCCTGGGATCGAGTCCCACATCGGGCTCCTTGCTCAGCAGGGAGCCTGCTTCTCCCTCTGCCTCTGCCTGCCATTCTGTCTGCCTGTGCTTGCTCTCTCTCCCTCTCTCTCTCTGACAAATAAATAAATAAAATCTTAAAAAAAAATAATTTCAGGGGCATCTGGGTGGCTCAGTCAGTTAAGCCTCTGACTCCTGATTTCAGTCAGGTCATGATCTCAGAGTCTGTGGGGGTCCGTGCTCAGTGGGGAGTTACGGGGGCGGTCTCTGCTCAGTGGGGAGTCTGCTTGGGATTCTTTCTTTCCCTCTCCCTCTGCTCCTCTCCCCACTTGTTCTCGCTCTCTTTCTCCCTCTCTAAAAATAAATAAATAAATCTTTAAAAAAGAGTAATTTCATTGACAACAATATTTTGAATTTTCCTTTTGACTTCCACTTCAGTTTTCTCTATCTTGAGGCAATGCTCATAGTAAGACTCTAAGTAAATGAAGATTATTGTTTAAATAGAAGACTATTATTGTATAAATGTCAGAATGGTCAATGTGAATGTTGTGGTGTGAACCCAACTTGTATAACTACAGGTGTTCCCCCTTACAGTCTTTGACAAGAGAATAAGGGTTGGTTCCATCTGAGGGCTGTGAGGGAAGGATTTGTTTTAGTTTTTCCCCTTGGCTTGTAGATGTCTGTCTCCTCATCTGGTCTTCACACGGTCTTCCCTCTGTGTGTGTTTCTTTGTCCAAATTTCCCCTTTTTATGAGGATACCAGTGAGCTTGGTGTGAGGTCCATGTTCATGACCTCAGTTTAACCTGATCACTTCTGTAAAAATCTCTACTTCAAATAAAGTCACACTGTGTGGTACTGGGGGTTAGGATTTCAACATATGAATTGGGGGGCACAAATAATTCATAATAATTATTAGGTGCATTTATTTTAATTTTATTTTTTTAATAATCCCTACACTCATTGTGGGGCTTGAACTCATGACTCTGAGATCAAGAATCACATACTCTTCTGACTGAGTCAGCCAGTCACTCTTTATTGTGTGCACTAGAAAAAAAAAAATCCTAGAATGTAAAATCTATGACTATATTCTTATATTCTCAGAAACAGAAAAAAAATTAAGAATTATTTTAACCATAGCTTTCGTTTGACTGAAGTAGTGCTTTTAAAGGGCAGCCTGACTGGGAGTTTGCCATGTTGTAAAGGTACGTGACTTATTGGTTTAATAAGAATTGGGACCATTGATACTACAACTGGGATAGAGTCTCAATTATGGGAAATGACAATTTAATAGTTCTAAAAACTACTCCCTTTTATAATTATAAAGAATTTCCGTAGTGGTTTTGGAAGTTCTTTAAGTCATTCATGTTTTCTCATGAGGTCTGCTTAAGTATGTGGTTACTGTATCATTTTGAGCATCCCCAGGAATTCTGCAGGTGGTAGGCAAAAATCATGTGTAATACACATAGCAAGTGGCAGCTGCATGCTGCTATAGAACAAGCAAACCATATCATACTTACCCCTGGAATCTGGCTTTCATTAGATTTGTCCTGGATCAATGGGGCTGAAAACTTCAAGGAGTCCTTTGAGAATATATGTTACAAAAAAGATTGGTTTCTCACCAGGAAAATGCTGTGTGTGTGTGTGTGTGTGTGTGTGTGTGTGTGTGTGTGTGTAAACACAAATTTTACAAAAATGTCAAACCAGGTGAAGCTGCTTCAAAGCTTATTTAGGACCCCCCCCAGGGCTCTACTCTAAGACTCCCTCCCTCCCTCCCTTTCTTTCTTTTTTCTTGTGAGGTAGTTTCTGCTGAAAATCTCTTGTTTGCTTTAGCCTCATCTCCAAATTTGGCATCTTTATTGCTTTCTAGATCCTCAGTTCAAACCCACAGGCTCTAGGCTCATCTCCTTCGACTTGGTTCTGTGTCAGCACTCACTACCTCATCTCTGACCTCACTGGTCCTTGGAAACGTCTCTGAATGCCACACTTCATAAGCTGCCTCCTCCTTATTTCATGGTGGAATACGAGAAATCAGTCATGGTAAATCCCTGCACATTTTGGCAAACTATTGTCTAAATGATCTATTTTCTTTAGGGAACTTACTTGATTTTTTTCAAAATTTTAGAGTACAGTTTGTAGTGCATTTTTAATAAGTATGTTTGTTCAAATTTGGTTCCCTGAAAAATAGACCGTGTCTTTAAAATGCATTTTTTCTCCTATGTAGGATCACATGTATCACTATTTTAAGTCCTACACTTTTTTCTTTTTTTTCCCAAGACTTTATTTAAATTCAAGTTATTTCACATATATAGTGTTAAGTCCCACACTTTTTATTAACCTTTGAAAAACACATAGAATTACAAGTCTGCTATAATGGGAATACCATAATGGACAAATCATATAAAAATATACCATATGCATATATTGCCTCTTATGACTACTTTGAAAAGCAGTATCAAATAATTGTTTTATTTGGATGTGCTGTTTCATTATATTCTTTCCTAAAGAACTGACAAATAAAATCCCATTGTATTATTTCCAAAGCTATCAGAAGCACATCTATGTACTTAAGTGTCAAGAATTGCAAAATATGCAATACTATCTTTGCTCCAGCTCTTCCTTCTGCCTGGACTGTCTGGTTTATCTCCTCCGAGATGAGGCTCCGTCCATGAAGTATTTCCTGAATCACTCAATGCAGTATGGTTCTCTGAATCTGAGTACTTCTGTTTCTGCAATGATCTCATTACATTATAATCATTTTTTTTCTTTCTTTTTTATCAGCCTCTCTCACTGTACTCATATTTGAAGATGGTTAATATTTGTTACCCCAGCATGGAGCACAGTGCCCTTTACTTAGCAGGCACTTAGTAAATGCCTGTTGAGTTAACAAAAGGAAGCTTAAGTCAGTAGAGAAATATTGGAGCAGGGGGTAGGGCACTCTTCATATTATGACAGATTTTCTTTTTGTCTTTGTCACTATAGAAGCGTTTTGAAGGTCATATGCAGAAATTCAGTAACAGTATCTAATAAATATCCTTTAGATTCCTAGTGTTGGCTACAAACAATTTTTTTCAGGAAATTTACAAGGTAGTTGGAAATACAGGCTTAAAGTACCAGAAAGAAAAGTTACAAAATGCAAAGGAACTTAAAAATATGTAAGGCAATATTGTGCAAGCTATTTACATATATATTGAGAAGCTGTAATAACAGTGATTGGACGCACTATAATAGAGCAGAAAATAATGAAAAATAAAAATACAGAGATATTTCAGTTTTTGTACTGCCGTTTCAAATCATCAAATGGAGTGCCACTTATTCATAGATAAACAAAGTGCTTATGGGCATCCGTTCACTGTCTTTCATCCTCATGAACGAAAGCAGGAAGCCACAAAAATATAACTAAGGCAAATGAAACATAACATGGATTACAGCCCTGGTTTGCAGATGCCTGGTGCAAACGAATGATAGAGATGGAAAAAAAACCATGGGATTTGCATACGATTCTGTAAATTTGCAACCTAATTAATGTAAAGAATAAGAAAACAAAGTAAGAGACAAGGATTCATCCTTGTGATCAATTTTGCCAGATTTTTCATATTTAGTATATGAAAAATTATTTAAAACAACTTACTCCTGAGAAAGTATGAGCTCTGAAATCTTACCATATTTCCTGAAACCTTTGATGAAATGTCAACCAGACTTCTTTCCCAAATGAAATGCTTGCACGGGTACACACACCCCCCACCCCCAACACATATATGTGCATACAAAGATATGTGTGTATATCTAGATATATCCATATACATCCACATATATTATTTTAAAGCTTTTATTATACTATAACCATTTTATTAAAAAATTATGTACCTACCTCTAACTTGGGTGAATTGTGTATTAACTGATTTAACGAATTCAAATACACTGAGAGAAATTAGTTTGAAATTACCTTGTGCGTTTAGGAAATATGCCTTCTTTATAGCTGTCTATAGTGATTTGAGCTATAAGAAAGGAAGATATAATTATCAGTGGTCCTCTTTCAAAAGATATGAATGGTTAGTTGTCAGTTTACGTAAACATCAGCTTGAGTAGCTTCTGCTGTTACTGAAGATGCATGATTTTGGGAAGTGGATGTCTCTTAATTGGGTAAATATTACCCTGAAAAATGATACTTGCTAATCACTTGCAAATTGAGAAACTAAAATTCAATAAAGTCTCTGTCTGAATAAGGACAGATATTAAATCAATGACGTTTGTAACAATTGCTCAGGGAGAAAATTCTGATTATACACTTTGGTTACAACTAAGGATAAGGAGCATTGCATTTGTAAACACAATGCATGTTGTACACCTGTCTTGCTCTCACTGTCAATCTCCGAGTGCCTTTCCCACTGACCACTATTTTAGGGATTCCAGACTGGCCTGCACAAAGAGCCCTGCCTGGAAATTTGCCACAGACAGCAGACTTGCTGTACTCCCTGTTACCTTTTCTTCTTTCTTCCCTAAGTCCATTTAAGTTCACACTGCTCTGTACATTCTTAGGTCTATCCAAGATCTCTGTAGTGCCCGTCTTGTCCCCCAGTTTTCTTCTCTTGCTTTTTAAGTTATTAATTTTTTAAAGATTTTTATTTATTTATTTGACAGGAAGAGATTACAAGTAGGCAGAGAGGCAGGCAGAGAGAGAGGAGGAAGCAAGCTCACTGCTGAGCAGAGAGCCCGATGTGGGACTCGATCCCAGGATCCTGGGATCATGACCCGAGCCGAAGGCGGAGGCTTTAACCCAGTGAGCCACCCAGGCGCCCCTTAAGTTAATTTTTAAATTAACTTTAAAATTTTTCTTTTGGATCTATTTATCCCTTTCTCATTCCGTATTTGTGAGAATAGAAATAAATGAGCTCAGGGTGCCTGGGTGGCTCAGGTGGTTAAGCGTCTGCCTTAAGCTCTTGTCATGATCTCAGGGTCCTGGGATGGAGGGAGTCCTGTATCTGGGCTCCCTGCTTAGTCGGGAGACTGTTTCTTCCTCTCCCTCTGCCCCTCCCCACTACTTGTGTTCTCTCTGTCTATCAGATAAATTTAAAGATCTTAAAAAGAAAAAAAGAAGTAAGTGAGCTCATGGAACGATACCTAATAACACAGAAATACTTTCATATTAAGGAGAAATAATGCCATAGATTGAATGTAAAAGTATAGAAAACCTAAAAATAGTGTCATGAATTTTCAAAACATTCGTAAATTCTTAGGGTCTGCTTTTGGATGGTCTCCTCTGCCTCTTCATTTTCCTGTGATTACACCTATGTTTTTTTTCTCAAGCACTCAAACATTTCCTAGAAAATATGAACTTTTGCTATTTGGATAATGACCACATTATACTATTATCTGTTGTATTATAAATATTAATATTTCAGCTAAATTAAAGTCCTGATTAAACCATTGATAATAAGCTCAAATAAAGACCTGATTAAACCATTGATGATGGATCTAAACACATTTTGTACATTTTTTTTAATTTCCATTGGAAAATCTTCAGACAAGGACATCAAAAACTCTTCTGGAAGCCAACATCTTTCTTATTTGGAGACTTCTGTATTATCTTTTTTTTTTTTTTTTAAAGATTTTATTTATTTATTTGACACAGAGAGACAGAGCTCAAGTAAGCAGAGCGGCAGGCAGAGGGAGAGGGAAAAGCAGGTTCCCCCTTGAGCAGGGAGCCTGATGTGGGGCTCAATCCCAGGACCCTGGGATCATGACCTGAGCCCAAGGCAGCTGCTTAACCAACTGAGCCACCCACGCGCCCAACTTCTATATTATCTTAAGCTGTTATTGATGAATAGGGTACTTCATGCTGTTTAATAGATGTAGTTTTTAAAAATTTTATAATTTCAGTTTTTATCAACCTATGTATATTGTACATATTTTTAAATTTATAACTGGGCATTAAGAAGAATCAAAATAAATCATTTGTCAAACAGATGAACTCTCCCTTCCCAATTTATCTACTTAATAAGTCAGATTTTTATTTATAGAAAAGTATTTTAATAGAGAAACATAGGGAGTTGGATGACTTGGTATGTCAAATCATCTGTTCTCAATATAGTTTAAAAAAATGCTTGGAATTAATCTTCAGTGGATAATCTCTGTTTCTTTGTCTCTTACTGTTTGCGAGTTTCTCTTTTTTGTCCTCTTCCTCTCATCCCACTTGCCTTTCTTTGGAAATCATGAATTTAGAGAGCTGACTTGATTTCTTTCCAGCTATCAGTCAGACCTCCTGTGCTGTCTTGTGATTTTTTAACACAGGAGATAGCATAATCCAAAGCTTGAACTTGGCACAGCTTCAGTGGTTGAAATTTGACTCGTCTTCACTTTGGGGGCTCTCATTAACTCCACATTCTGAAATGTAAAGTTCCTTCTGGGGTATTTTCAGGTTTCAGATGATTGATTATTTTGTTTATCAAGTTTTCTTGTAAAATAGTAAACATAAAATTGACACAGAACAGTAGCTTAAATCTAGGTTGGTAGCTCTGTTGTCAGAATTCAAAGATAAGCTGTACCACTTCTTGGTTGTGTGACGTTAGCAAAATATTATTAGCTGTGTGTGGCTCAGTTTTCTCAACAGTAAACCTAGGATAATTAGGGACTCATAGTGAGGATTTAATGAGTTAATAGAAGTAAGGTGCTTAGATCAGTGTCTTTGTATTGAAATTAATCAGTACATGTTTGCTGTCATCATGATCTCAGCTTGAAAAAGTGTGTAATAACATGGGCATATATAGCAAATACTTGAATGAATGAATGATGTTTCAACTCAGTGTTCCCATAAACACTTGTGCATATTTAGAGTGCTCTCTTTGACGTACTTAAAGATATTAGATGTATAAAAACTATCTTAGAGTTTGTAAAATTCGGGTTGATTTATTCTGGCATGCATTTTATGTAGGTCAAATCAATTAGACAATATCCTTTATATTTAAAATGGTAATGAAAACAGTAGCTTTCACAAATGATGACCCTGGGCATAAACATGAAAAATGACTAGTCTTTTGAATTGAATTTCGGCAATTTTACCACTATTTTGTTGTTATATATACTACTATTTAACATTATTTACATGTGTGTTAAAGGTGCAATATGACCAGTACTCTGAACTCCCAATGCTCCTGATAATATATTTATGGATATATACACAAAACTAAAACTATTTATTGATTAAATAAATCTATTATTTTTAATCACTTGTTACTGGAATAAATGTTCCCTGTCTACAACCTTTCCTTCACTGAATTATTCAAATTAAATCAAAAGATCTTGTTTTTCATTAGACTCAATTTAGTCCTATTGTACCTTCTCAATATACAGATCCTCTGTCATAGAAAACGGGGTTTCATATTTCTTAGCCTGGACTCTTACACAAAAAATATGCTATTGTTTCTTACTCTCCTCCTCATAATAGTGGGAAATACCTTATCCTCTAAGTTGATGATTTATTGTAATTTTCCAAAACTATTTTAACAGATAGATGAAGTTTGACTCAAGGTAGTTATATTGAATTGCAATGCACTCACAGAAATAAGTCCCTGCTTTCAAATCATATGTAATAATTAGGAATTGCCCATGGCAGCTGGTGAAGGAGGAATATTGCTAAAAATCACTTCCTATTCTCACGATAAAACTCAGTCAGCTTTCATAATGACAAAGGGACAACTCCCTGGATCCCCACTCAATTCAAAATCATTTATTACAAATTCAAGTTCAATACTGTGAATAAGCTTTTTGTATACCTGTTTATCGAATTTTGATGATCCATTATATTTCCTTGTAATCTAACTGTATCATTTTTAATCAAGAAAGATATAGAAATAGTGTACTAAATACTGAAATGGAATTTGCAGGGAAAAAAATATGTGAAATGTTATTTAAGGAGTTTAGGCTGGCCCAGCAAGAATTAAGTAAAATGAGATGTCATGTGAGGGCAATTTGCTTTGGGAGTATTCTGTAAACTTATGAAAATATACAGGAATTTGATTTTTTTTGTCTTTCTTCTTTGAACATATATAGGACACAGAACTCCATTTTAAGTATAATTCATTATGAAAAAAGTCTGTTTTTATGATTAAAATCTTTGGGAAATACTCAGAATAGACCTGCTTTATATTTTATTCCACTATGGAACCATGGTACAAAAAGACTGGAGTATTTTCAAACCACTGCCACTTTCAAAATCTCATGCATGTATTTTTAACAGTTTTCAAAAGAAATATGTAAACTGCTATTCTCCTACTGAGGAATGAAATTAATGATTGGTGGGCTGCATTTCAACAGACCATTTACCTTCCATTGTCATAAATATTAGCTCTCTGACAAGACACTATTAACTAGTCCCCAGGAAACTAATTGCTGAAAAGGCTTACAGGTGATTTTTAAAACTAGAGCTATAAAAATGCAGAAATCCTGACAGTAAGAACACATGAACTCTTGAGAGCTTTGCAAGAAAATCAACATTTTCCTGCTCCTGAGAGATGGATCATAGTACCAGTGTCATTGACAGATCAGTTTACCTTTTAGTGCAGTACAAAGAGAGATGGTTGTAGGCTGTCAAACATTTCAGCAAGCAAGAAAAATGGTAGAGCCTTGCGGTAAGGTTGAAAAGAATTGTGCCCGTTGGATTCTGTGGAACACTCAGTTATGTTTTAATTTCTTAGAATTTAGCAGACATTGATTTCTCAATTTAAAAGACATTTCATTTGAGATGTTTTATTTTTGTCTGGAGACTATTGAAATAGTGCAAATATTTTCAGTTCTCTACAAGATTAAAGAAAATAGTCATTTTGGGTTCTGTTAAAATAAAAAGTTTGATAACAGTAACATTGTTCCCCTCATTTTTTTTTTTCCTCCACAGAATGCCCATTTGAGTTATGAGTTACTTGGTTTTCTTTGGTTGTCTGTGTTGAATAATAGTCTGCCTTTTCTTTTAGAATGTGTTGCATTCTCAGTAAGATGTTATGTAAACCATATAAATTTTCATAAATCAGTTACCGGAATTCATTGGTTTTACTCCTCTCTCTCATTGGTTTTGCTAATGATGCCAATTATTGGATAAAAATAACTACAGAAAATTTAGCCCTCCTCCAGGCCCCTCAATCTTGAAACTTTATGAATGGTGATTTTCTTATTCTCAAATAAATCCTTTCCTAAAGGAATGCACATGCATCTTCTCAATTATATCTCTATCCATCGACATTTGGATTTTTCTTGATCTCTGATAACTCTCACTTGTATGCATGCAGTATTTTTGCAGTCAAATGTGCGGTATTTTTGGATCTATAATATTTTGCTGTGCTTAACGTGTTCATGTTATTACATTTTCTCATATTTAATATAATGAGGATTACCTAAAATTAAGATCTATAAAAAGTCCCCATTTTTTAATAGCAAGATTCGGGTTGACTAGTACAAAAACTGTATTTGAATGAAAAATATAATTTGGGTGCATGGGTGGCTCAGTCAGTTAAGCACCTGACTTTTGATTTCAGCTCAGGTCATGACCTCAGGGTCTTGAGATCAAGCCCTACATGGGGCGCTGTGCTGAGTGTGGAGCCTGCTTAAGATTCTATCTGCCCCTCCCACCAGCATGCTCTCTCTCTTTCTAAAACATAAAATAAAAAAATAAGTGAAAAGTATAATAAATTAAAAAAGAAATATTTACATAATTATTTAACACAATTTAAAGAGATTTCAACATTTATTATGAAATATAACAAAATATGGAAAATATAAATCAAGTATTTATATTTTATTTAGTAATCATAAAGCAAAAACCATTTCATTTAGCCTTACAAAAATATTTGAGAGTAAATATAGCTGTCATTTATTGACCATTCGCCATGGTCATGGAATCAGCATGCCATGGTATCATCCTAGCTCTAGCCCTGCTTACTAGCATGTGGTTTTGGGTAAATTCCTTGATCTTTCTCTAACTTTTTTTTCTTTATTATTAAATGGAGATATGTAATAATATATAAACATATACTTAAGAGCAGTGCTATCCAATAGACCTTTCTGTGTTGATGGAGATGTTCATTATTCCGTGCTGTTTAACATGGGAGCTACTAGAGGCATGTGGCTCTTGGGCACTTGAAATATGACCAATGTGATCACTAAATTAATTTTTAATTTTAATAATTTAAGATTAAATAACCACATGGGGCTAGTGGCTATTTTATTGGAAAGTCCAGACTTGGGGAGTTGTTGTTTAGTTGTTAAATGAGATAATACATGGGTAGTGCTTAAAATGCTGCCCAACATATGTTATTATCATACTAATTATCATGACTCACAGATGGTTAAACGTGTTTAACAGACAATATTCACAATTATGTGAGATAGCCATTACTTTTCAGATGAGAAGCCCAGTTTCTTTGGATTAAGTAACTTCCCTCGCGTTATAAAGGATTTAAGGTTCATACCAAGAATTAAGGGCTGACGTAAGCTCTAATCATGCTAGTTCCCAAGTTTTTTCTAACAAATACCATCTTAATCTATGCTTAACAGTCAAGCTCAACTAACATGTTCAGTTTTTAAAATTGTCTTTAACCTTGTCTACATTAACATTTTTTCTAGTTGACTAGTTCTTCCTTCCAATATGCATGAATGGATATCTTATCCTTACTGAGATCCTTCCAAGGAAAAAATAAACATATAATAAACAAAAATATTTTGATGACCTTTACTTCAGTTATATTTTTTAAAACATCTTAGGTGATACCTACCTCTATCAGACATTTGGAAAATGAATTCAGGCATAAAAAGTTGATAATATTTATAGATATACTTTTACTATCCTTTTTGTTTCTCCTATACTTTTTCAAGGGAAGAATTTATTTGAATTGAACTGTGACAAGTAGAATATTCTTTGGCTATTGTTAATAACTATTACACATCACATTCCTAAAGAAAATCATCTGGGAGTTGGCTCATATCCTAGAAGCTCTCAGAGGTTATTTACTTGGTTCAAATAGAATAGTAGCCTGGTAAGGAGAGTGATCTCCTGTGTGTAGTAACACATCCTGACAAATCTCCACTATTCATCAGAATGAGAATAAAAAGGGTGATGGATTGTTGCTGACAAGTCAGTGATGACATCCACTGTATTTCTTACAAAAGTGTATGTGCAAACTCATTTGTTGACTATGCTTCGTCTTTTGTTTTAACCTATTTTTAGTGTGGGAAAATATTTTTAAATGATTGTGTTTAAAAGCACAACAAAGAGCATTCTTGGAGGTGTTGACGTGATGAGGCCTCTCCATCTCTGTGATCTGATGCCAATGACTATGTTCTCTATTTCTACACTTATAAAAGCAAAACCAAAAACCACATATTATGGCAGTGTTAAAAAATATGATAAGCTACAACTGAGTACTCTTAGAATTATCTTCTGTGTTCCTATAGTCCTTCTGTTCTCTATTCTCCTCTATCTATAACCAATCATGTTAGCCTCAAATAGCTACGCTAGGATTAGGAATGAAAAATGCTGTTAGGATATAGTGATTTTATACTTAATTATATAGGACCCCAAAGTATTTGCCATTTTTAAGCGAATATTATAAAAGATTGAAAGGAGGATTTGGATTCTTAAGGATAAAAAAATACGCAATGACTTATACATGTGGCTTATTAAAAATTCTGTTATTACCATGAAAACTTCTCAGTGCTTAGAATTGTGGGACACAGAAAAATATAGTCAGAATGAATTGTAGAAGTTCAAGATTTTGTGAAAGAACAGAAAAAACAAAACCAAACTTTTGTATGTATATAATCAAGATAGTTTAGGGTAACATTTCTAGAATTTTTCTTTTCAGAACTCTAGATTAGTAGTATTTTTACTGATGTAGCACAAAAAAATGGTTAAAAAAACTCAACCTACTAAATATTTATTATGGGATTCTCAAAAACCGTCACTGTGTGAAAGTGCTTGGCAAAATGATCAGGAAATAGGATATAAAATGTGACATTTCCCAAACATTAACACCAGAAACAGCATCTTCCCCCCCCCTTTTCTCTGTTGATTAATCAAAGGTATTATTAAAAGTTTAGAATTTTATGAGTGTATTATTGTTCAGGGACATTTCTAAATACTATTTGCAAGTTTTATTTTATTCCTTTGCATGGGTGCAATTTAAACAGTAAAGTCTGAAATTGCTTTAGATCTTTATTTGCTTCATACTTTTAACTCCACATCTCCCCGAGTCATGATATTTCATTGTATTAATGTTTATTGAACTTGGGAAATCTAACCTGCCAGTCTTTGTAAAGTTGGGTTGTTCTCAGAGATATAACAGCTAACTAAACTTTGCAGTTTTGTATTTTGCCCTCTTTTTATCTCTTTCTTTGGTTCATATCTTATTTCGTAAGTTTTAAAGCAGAATTTGGGGTGGAGGGGAGGACAAACAAGGGTTCCTGGGTGTTTCAGTTGGTTCAGCTTAGGTCATGATCCCAGGGTCCTGGGATTGAGTACCACATCAGGAGGGCTTCTTGCTCAGCAGAGAGCCTGCTTCTTCCTCTGCCTGCTGCTTCCCCTGCTTGTGTGCTCTCTCTCTCTCTCTCTCTGACAAATAAATAAATAAAATCTTAAAAAAAAAAAAAAGACTTTACATTAAAAAAAAAATAAAAGGTACAAACAGATTTTGAAGGCATGGTTCTGGAAATTACATTCTCTGCACCACCACTACTCTCCCAGAATAATGCAGTGACAAATGTTTGTGAATAATTTCTCTGCTGGAGAGCCTGCATTTTACTCTCAGAATCTCAGATTAACATACAGCCCCTTGATGTTTGTTAAAAAACTACAAAACATTTTCAATGAGTGCTTTGAATAGAAAACCAGTGTTTGGCCAAATTCCAGTTCAAGTAATTATATTCTCCTTCCCTAAATCTTACCCTGTAATTTTCATTCTTGAATTGTGAAAGAGTCTTAACAATTGAGATCATTTAAGTCTGTTCTTCAGTTTTAAGCTCTTTAGATATTTTGGATGGGAAGCTCTGGTACTATCAATGCTTAAAATGATATCAGGTTAGTTGGTCAAGCTTTAGGGCATATTTCTAAGACATTCCCTTAAAAGGACTAGAGAAATTACACAGACATTAGTGAGTTATCACATGATCTTATCTTAATTATGTTTTTACTTTGAACTAACTCCTATATTTTACATTTTTTATAATGGAAAAAAAAACCTCTTCTGTACCTCACAATTTTTGTCTATAAGGTTGCTGTTGCATGTCTTCTCACGTGCCTAAACTACAAAAAGGGGGCTGATTTCCTGTATGATGAACACCCACCCAGCAAGCAACTGTTCGTGGGGCAGAGGAAGTAAAGTTGCACATATGTATTTATAAGTGCAGATATTTAAGTTATAGTATAAACGGGAAGTGATGTAGAAGAAAAAAGTTAGTAATGTGTGTTTTTATAAATTGAAGTTGGAAGAGTGAGGGAACAGAGTCTCTATGGTTGCACTCTAATTTCTCATTAACTATCACTATTTGCACCGTACCACATGGTGTATTGAAAACCAGCGATGTGGCAGTGTAAGTTTGGGAATATGCTGTAAATATGCCATAGAAAATAAATTTAAAGACAGTGTTAAAATTAATGTAAAATACATCAATTCTTACCTTGAGTGGATATTACATATTTTGAATGTATGGATTAAGTAGAATATATTATTAAAATTAATTTCACCTAGGTTTTTTTGTTTCTTTCTTTTTGTTTATTTGTTTGTTTTACTTTTTATATGTGGCTACTAGAAAATTTAAAGTTGTGTATGTGGTTTGCGTGACATTTCTATTAGGGATGCTCTGTATCTTCAAAATATTGCAGTCATGTTTTCTCTGCCACTTTAGTTAAATTTTTTTGACCTTTTCAAGTCTTTTGTATTTTCTTATTAACAATTCCTTATTTAATACCTCCTGCCCAGTGATTTAAAATTTATTCTGTGAAAGTGGTAAAACTCAAGTGAATTTACAGTGTGTTCTAGGATCTTTAGACTTTTATGAATTGAAAAGGGATAGTTTTGAATTGCTTTATACAGTAGTCTTTATTGCATCTCATGCATTGTGTTTTATTCCAAGCTTTTGTTACAATTTCAGTTAAAACGACTTGGGAATATTGCTTTGTTTTATTTTCTGCATTTTAAGGGACGGGACACATGATGAGATCCTGGAATAAATTATAAAATATTACGAGACACACCATATAATTTACTGCTGTAAATTAGTCATTTACTTGGATGGTCAATTTAACACAGGTAGTACGTTTAAATAATTTCAAGGCAGAACATTAGAATAAACGGATGCTGCTCTTCCTCCCATCAACACAAGTACCAAGAACAAAGAAAGCAGGAGAGATCAGATAGCACATTATTGTCTCCGGTTTGCTAACGCTAGTAATTTCACCTAAGGTTCATGTGATCAGATTTTGGAGCTGCTCTTCTGCAGAGCCTGTTTCTTAATCATTGACTCCAATAAAAATGGTATCGTATAGAGGTGTCCTCAAAATCTGCAGCAGTTTTAGAACATGATGAAGATTGATTTATTGAAAAGACACAGGAACAATAGAAATTTTCAATTTTTGTTGAATTCCTCATAATCATAGGGAGATTTTTGAAGAGGTCATGGCAGGATTGTAGTGTTTAAAGTGAACGTTGAACAGACTTTTATTCCCTCCTTCTATTGAGATAACTTGTTTCTTTTGCTCAGTTGCTTAATTCTATGAGAGCTGCGTATAAACTGAGAACTCAAATACTCTTTTAGCATGATAGATAGCTATTATTTTTTCTTTCCTCTAACTCATATTGGAACAAAAACCCTACTTCTCTTGTTGCTACACCAGATTCACTTCACATATATGATTTTTAGTGGAGCGTTTGTGTGTTTATAAGCACCTGACCTATGGGTTGCTCAAACTTTTTGGGGGAGGGGATTATGGAGTTGACACCAGAGAGAATATAATTTTAATCTCTTCCTAGATGCAACTGTTTATAATTTTTTTTTTTGTCACAATGATCACTTTGATGAAATGCATATAGTAAAATGCTTGGGATTATAAAGAAAACAAATTGTATTGAAATAACGTTTTTCAAAACATAAAAGAAAACCCCAATTTGAAATAGTATTATATGTGGTTATTACCAGAGAAAATAACACTGGCATTGGGGGGTTGGGGCAGAAAACAAGAGTGGAAGAAAGATGAAAATGTAGAGACAGAGTTCTGACAGCAATGAAAACACTGGTTCTAGATTATCCCTGAAACCCAGATACATTGCTGTTGTTTTCCAATACCCCAACATGTAAATTCTATTTGTTAGTTGATGACTTTGAAAAAAAAAAGAGTAAAAAGCTTCTTTGTGCTTTGATACTGTGTCATTTGAATGCTAATGTTATGGTACCTGTGTTATAGACATTAAACATATTAGGAAAATTGTTGCTAAAATTTAGAGTCACAAAGTCAAAGATCACATCATACTTCCTGAAGCTAAGATTTTTAAGATAATGTTATATAACGCCATCCACCAGAACCTTCTGCAACGATGAGAAAATTTTATATCTGCACTCTCCAATACCGTAGCAGCTAGCAATGTGTGGTTATTGAGCACTAGAATGCCACTAGTGTGGCTGAAGAGCTTAATTTTTACATTTTTTATTTTATTTTAATTAATTTGAATTTGACCTTAGATAGTTATATATGGGACAGCAAAGTCTACAAAGCAATCCTCTTTAAATTATGTAATAACAGTTTCCTAAGCAGAAACGTCTCAAATTGATGCCAAAAGTTGTTCCAGTTACTGTCCCATTTATTTTGTTTTTTTTTTTAGAGGATTGCTAAGCGAATTGTAGGAAGATAGGCTCATGTAAGGGACAGACTCTTGGTTTAGAAGTCAGATAGATTAACTGAGTCAGTCTAAGCCTAGTCACATACTGTGTGTGAGTTAGTAACTTTAGAGAAATTATCAGACCTAACTGGACATCAGTTTTATCATGTGTAGAATGGGGATTATAATATCACTCTCATGGTGTGATGTGAGAATAAAATTAAATATATTGAGAATGTAGTTTAAGAAGGAGTTTAGCATAGTGCCTACCACTGTGTTAATTGGTGTTTGATATTATTTTTTTTCCTTCGGATAATTATAATGTCCAGGTAGCTGAGCTTACTTTAGTTTATGCAAGAGAAATGATAAATGATAAACAATGAAACAATAAAACCTGCCTTTACCAGAAAATCGAATTTTTGTCTCAATATACTTAGAATATATTTTGAAAAGCATACCCTGGTCAATATATTAAGGTATAAGATACCCTGAAACTCTGGTCACTGTAGTATTTTGGAAGTATGTGATGCTTCATTAAACTGTTACATTGGGATGTTTCTACATTTTGAAAACAGAATTTATTCTCTCAACATGGAAATTCTGTTCTCAGCTTTCAACAACTGCTCATAATTATATTCTGTTTGAATAAAATTGTACAGTGATTATTAAAGAAGTTTGGATTTCACTTTAGTCCAAGTGTAGATGATTTTAAAGTGTTCAAGTGATGCTTTTATCACATAGATATGTCTGATATCTGTTACTGAACCATCAGAGAAATGAGCCTTGAATGATTCCATTCAATAGTCCTGATTATTATACTCTCCATATCCAATAACTTGAGAAATTACTCCACAGTTCATTGTTCTATATATATATGTGTGTGTGTGTGTGTGTGTGTGTATATATAATATAAAATATAAACATAAAATATAAAATAAAACCAATAAAACATAATATAATATATAAATATATATAATATTATATATAATAAAATATAGCCAATGCTAATATTTATTAATATAAGATTATATTAATAAATATTAGCATTGGCTATATTTTCCTATAATGTTACTAA